>NW_019942555.1:55204-215217 GCF_002910315.2 Salvelinus sp. IW2-2015 | reverse complement strand
AACCAAGAACAGAGAGATGACCGCAGCAGAAGACAGCCAAGGCGCGGTTCGTTGCCTCAGAGCCTTTCCGTTCACTCTCACACTCCTGGGCCAGACTACACTCAATCATATGACCTACTGAAGAGATGAGTCTTCAGTAAAGACTTAAAGGTTGAGACGAGTTGAGACCGAGTCTGCGTCTCTCACATGGGTAGGCAGACCATTCCATAAAAATGGAGATCTATAGGAGAAAGCCCTGCCTCCAGCTGTTTGCTTAGAAATCCTAGGGACAATTAGGAGGCCTGCGTCTTGTGACCGTAGCGTACGTGTTGGTATGTACGGCAGGACCAACTCGGAAAGATAGGTAGAAGCAAGCCCATGTAATGCTTTGTAGGTTAGCAGTAAAACCTTGAAATCAGTCCTTGCCTTAACAGGAAGCCAGTGTAGGGAGGCTAGCACTGGAGTAATATGATCAAATTTTTGGGTTCTAGTCAGGATTCTAGCAGCCGTATTTAGCACTAACTGAAGTTATTTAGTGCTTTATCCGGGTAGCCGGAAAGTAGAGCATTGCAGTAGTCTAATCTAGAAGTAACAAAAGCATGGATTAATTTTTCTGCATCATTTTTGGACAGAAAATTTCTGATTTTTGCAATGTTACATAGATGGAAAAAAGCTGTCCTTGAAACAGTCTTCATATGTTCGTCAAAAGAGAGATCAGGGTCCAGAGTAACGCCGAGGTCCTTCACAGTTTTATTTGAGACGACTTTACAACCATCAAGATTAATTGTCAGATTRAACAGAAGATCTCTTTGTTTCTTGGGACCTAGAACAAGCATCTCTGTTTTGTCCGAGTTTAAAAGTAGAACGTTTTCAGCCATACACTTCCTRATGTCTGAAACACAGGCTTCTAGCGAGGGCAATTTTGGGACTTCACCATGTTTCATTGAAATGTACAGCTGTGTGTCATCCGCATAGCAGTGAAAGTTAACATTATGTTTTCGAATGACATCCAAGAGGTAAATATATAGTTAAAACAATAGCGGTCCTTAAACGGAATCTTGAGGAACACCGAAACGTACAGTTGATTTGTCAGAGGACAAACCATTCACAGAGACAAACTGATATCTTTCCGACAGATAAGATCTAAACCAGGCCAGAACTTGTCCGTGTAGACCAATTTGGGTTTCCAATCTCTCCAAAAGAATGTGGTGATCGATGGTATCAAAGGCAGCACTAAGGTCTAGTAGCACGAGGACAGATAGAGAGCCTCGGGCTGACGCCATTAAAAGGTCATTTAAAAGGTAATTTCACAAGTGCAGTCTCAGTGCTATGATGGGGTCTAAAACCAGACTGAAGCATTTCGTATACATTGTTTGTCTTCAGGAAGGCAGTGAGTTGCTGCGCAACAGCTTTTTCAAAWWWWWTMGAGYGGAATGGYWTATTCGATATAGGCCGATAGTTTTTTATATTTTCRGGGTCAAGGTTTGGCTTTTTCAAGAGAGGCTTTATTACTGCCACTTTTAGTGAGTTTGGTACACATCCGGTGGATAGAGAGCCGTTTATTATGTTCAACATAGGAGGGCCAAGCACATGAAGCAGCTCATTCAGTAGTTTATTTGGAATAGGATCCAGTATGCAGCATGAAGGTTTAGAGGCCATGATTATTTTCATCATTGTGTCAAGAGATATAGTACTAAAACACTTAAGTGTCTCTCCCGATCCTAGGTCCTGGCAGAGTTGTGCAGACTCAGGACAGCTGAGCTTTGGAGGAATACGCAAATTTAAAGAGGAGTCCGTAATTTGCTTTTTAATGATCATGATCTTTTCCTCAAAGAAGTTCATGAATGTATTACTGCTGAAGTGAAAGCCATCCTCACTTGGGGAATGCTGCTTTTTAGTTAGCTTTGCGAGAGTATCAAAAATAAATTTAGGATTGTTCTTATTTTCCTCAATTAAGTTGGAAAAATAGGATGATCGAGCAGCAGTGAGGGCTCTTCGATACTGCACGGTACTGTCTTTCCAAGCTAGTCGGAAGACTTCCAGTTGTGTGGCACCATTTCCGTTCCAATTTTCTGGAAGCTTGCTTTCAGAGCTCGGGTATTTTCTGTATACCAGTGAGCTAGTTTCTTATGACAAATGTTTTTAGGTGTGCAACTGCATCTAGGGTATTGCGCAAGGTTAAATTGAGTTCCTCGGTTAGGTGGTTAACTGATTTTTGTCCTCTGACGTCCTTGGGTATGCAGAAGGAGTCTGGAAGGGCATCAAGGAATCTTTGTGTTGTCTGAGAATTTATAGCATGACTTTTGATGCTCCTTGGTTGGGGTCTGAGCAGATTATTTGTTGCGATTGCAAACATAATAAAATGGTGGTCCGACAGTCCAGGATTATGAGGAAAAACATTAAGATCCACAACATTTATTCCATGGGACAAAACTAGGTCCAGAGTATGACTGTGGCAGTGAGTAGGTCCAGAGACATGTTGGACAAAACCCACTGAGTCAATGATGGCTCCGAAAGCCTTTTGGAGTGGGTCTGTGGACTTTTCCATGTGAATATTAAAATCACCCAAAATTAGAATATTATCTGCTATGACTACAAGGTCCGATAGGAATTCAGGGAACTCAGTGAGGAACGCTGTATATGGCCCAGGAGGCCTGTAAACAGTAGCTATAAAAAGTGATTGAGTAGGCTGCATAGATTTCATGACTAGAAGCTCAAAAGACGAAAACGTCTTCTTTTTTTTTGTAAATTGAAATTTGCTATCGTAAATGTTAGCAACACCTCCGCCTTTGCGGGATGCACGGGGGATATGGTCACTAGTGTAACCAGGAGGTGAGGCCTCATTTAACACAGTAAATTCATCAGGCTTAAGCCATGTTTCAGTCAGGCCAATCACATCAAGATTATGATCAGTGATTAGTTCATTGACTATAACTGCCTTTGAAGTGAGGGATCTAACATTAAGTAGCCCTATTTTGAGATGTGAGGTATCACGATCTCTTTCAATAATGGCAGGAATGGAGGAGGTCTTTATCCTAGTGAGATTGCTAAGGCGAACACCGCCATGTTTAGTTTTGCCCAACCTAGGTCGAGGCACAGACACAGTCTCAATGGGGATAACTAAGCTGACTACACTGACTATGCTAGTGGCAGACTCCACTAAGCTGGCAGGCTGGCTAACAGCCTGTTTGTGGGTGAGTCCCAGAAAGAGGGCCAATTATCTACAAATTCTATCTTTTGGGAGGGGCAGAAAACAGTTTTCAACCAGCGATTGAGTTGTGAGACTCTGCTGTAGAGCTCATCACTCCCCCTATGGCCCCTCTGAGGGGGCCAGAGACAATTACTCGATGCCGACATCTTTCTAGCTGATTTACACGCTGAAGCTATGTTGCGCTTGGTGACCTCTAACTGTTTCATCCTAACATCGTTGGTGCCGACGTGGATAACAATATCTGTATACCCTCTACACTCGCCAGTTTTAGCTTTGTCAGCACCATCTTCAGATTAGCCTTAACATCGGTAGCCCTGCCTCCTGGTAAACAGTGTATGATCGCTGGGTGATTCGTTTTAAGTCTAATACTGCGGGTAATGGAGTCGCCAATGACTAGGGTTTTCAATTTGTCAGAGCTAATGGTGGGAGGCTTCGGCGTCTCAGACCCCGTAACAGGAGGAGTAGAGACAAGAGAAGGCTCGGCCTCAGACTCCGACTCGCTGCTTAATGGGGAAAACCGGTTGAAAGTTTGTCGGCTGAATGAGCGACACCGGTTGAGCATTCCTACAGCATTTCCCTCCAGAAGCCATGAGAAAGTTGTCCGGCTGCGGGGACTGTGCSAGGYGATTTATACTACTATCTGTACTTACTGGTGGCACAGACGCTGTTTCATCCTTTCCTACACTGAAATTACCCTTGCCTAACGATTGCGTCTGAAGCTGGGCTTGCAGCACAGCTATCCTCGCCGTAAGGCGATCGTTCTCCTGTATATTATGAGTACAGCGACTGCAATTAGAAGGCATCATGTTAATGTTACTACTTAGCTTCGGCTGTTGAAGGTGCTGACGAACCATGTCCAGATAAAGCGTTCGGAGTGAAAAAGTTGAATGAAAAAAAAGTTGAGGGAAAAACAAAAAATAAACAGTAATTAAAAACCGTAAAGTTGTCAGGTAGCAAAGTAAGGTTGGCAACAAAACGCACAGCAACACGTCTGCAAGTTGCAAGAAGTGACGTAAGTTTTCAAGTTGCTAGGTGCTGTTTGAAAAAAAAGTTGCCAGCGTAGTCTGAAAAGTTGATTAAAAAAATTAGCTAAATCTAGCAACAAAATTGCTAAATTGGCATCACAGTTTTCTCCTATCACAGCCATTAAACTCGGTAAGGGTGTGTTTTAACTCTTAATCTGGTGTCATGACGTGCCCTGGGGGAAGGATCATAGACCCCCCCCATCCTCTCTCTCTCTCCCCACAGTTTTATGACTTAACGACAGGTCGTAAATATCTGGAAGGGACTCCCTTTGGACATGCAGTATTGAGGGAGCGAGAACAAACAGACTTGGCCAAACTCCTAATCCCCAAAATTTGAGAATTAAACAATATTTCTACTTTTGAGAATGTGGGAATGGTCCGTGGACACTTAAGGGACAGTTATGATGAGTGTGTTTCATTTGGTGGTCTCAAATGAAGGACAGGAAACACGCATAACTGTATCTCTTAAAGTGTACATTTCCCAGCTGTCAGGTTTATATCTAAATATTGTGAAATGTATGTGATTATACATTAAACTATTTGTGAAAAGATGTAATGTTATATTAACCTTCTAAATGAGAGTATGGATTTTCATATAAAGATGAACTAGTCAGTGGCCCCAGACATCACATTAGGCGTCATAGAACCGCCCCTTCTTCCACAGAGTATAAAACACCATCCTACAAAATATACATTAAGTCAGAGAACGCCGAGACAGAGTCCCCATGTTGGAATGGCTGTAATTCTATAGGCCAGGGAGACCATAAAGCTGTAGTTTTGGCTACATGGCTGGATATGGTTAAACTCTGAGACTATCGATCACTACAGAAGAAGAAGCAAATTCTAGACGACACAAATTACTAGTCTGCAGCTAGAAATTACGTACAGTGCCTTGCAAAAGTATTCATCCCCCTTGGCATTTTTCCTATTTTGTTGCATTACAACCTCTAATTTAATGTAATGGACATACACAAAATAGTCCAAATTGGTGAAGTGATTTTTTGTTGTTGATATATTTAAAAAAAATGTAATGGAAAAGTGGTGCGTGCATATGTATTCACCCCCTTTGCTATGAAGCCCCTAAATAAGATCTGGTGCAACCAATTACCTTCAGAAGTCACATAATTATTTAAATGAAGTCCACCTGTGTGCTATCTAAGTGTCACATGATCTCAGTATATATACACCTGTTCTGAAAGGCCCCAGAGTCTGCAACACCACTAAGCAAGGGGATCCACCAAGCAAGCGGCATCATGAAGACGAAGAGATCTCCAAACAGGTCAGGGACAAAGTTGAGGACTAGTACAGATCAGGGTAGGGTTATAAAAAAATATCTGAAACTTTGAACATCCTACGGAGCGTGGGGGTGGCAGCATCATGCTGCGGGGATGTTTTTCATCGGCAGGGACTGGGAAACTGGTCAGAATTTAAGGAATGATGGATGGGGCTAAATACAGGGATATTCTTGAGGGAAACCTGTTTCTGTCTTCCAAAGATTTGAGACTGGGACGGAGGTTCACCTTCCAGCAGGACAATGACCCTAAGCATACTGCTAAAGCAACACTCGAGTAGTTTAAGAGGGAACATTTAAATGTCTTGAAATGGCCTAGTCAAAGCTCAGAACTCAATCCAATTTAGAATCTGTGGTATGACTTAAAAATTGCTGTACACCAGTGGAACCCATCCAACTTGAAGGAGCTGGAGCAGTTTTGCCTTAAAGAATGTGTAGAAAACCCTGTGTTTAGATGTGCCAAGCTTATAGGGACATACCCCAAGAGACTTGCAGCTGTAATTGCTGCAAAAGGTGGCTCTACAAGGTATTGACTTTGGGGGGTGAATAGCTATGCACACTCAAGTAAAAAAAAAAAAAAACGTATTTCTTGTTTGTTTCACAATAAAAAATATTTTGCATTTTCAAAGTGTTAGGCATGTTGTGTAAATCAAATGATACAACCCCCCCCCAAATTTCTTTATTTGAATCCCAAGTTGTAAGGCAAAAAAATAGGAAAAATGCCAAGGGGTGAATACTCAAGCCACTGTAACCCTGGTACGAGAATACCGCCAACCGCCGAAGCATCTATTCTATGAGAACATTTCCGAATGGTACTCTGAAGTATCCTTTCTAACCACGAAAGACACTGTGACTTCTGAGAAAGTTAACCAGAGACTCTGATGAACTCTACCGGATGATTGAGTGTTTTCAACGGAGAGACAACGGCAAACAGGCGTAAATATGTACATTGCAATTTCTTTCAGAATGAGCGGCCGTTCATGTGCAAAGTATTAGCATGTCCATGAGTACAATTATCCACTGTGTGTATTGACTCCATTTTGTCTTTCCCAGTTTCTCAGTCCACACCCCTTTCCTTTGTCTACCAAGCCGTCATATCGGCTTAGCCCACTAGGGACTTTTCTATCATTGTTAGTAACCAATATCTACTGTTTGTTTGTTATGTAATTCTGTGTGATTAGTTAGTAATTAAATAGTTTAACCAATTTGTATATCGCTGATTCATGACTTTGTCTCGGGTTCATGCAGATATCCAAGGGTTTGCGACGTTCATTAATTAGAACTGTTGAGGTAATACTAATACATGATTGAGCGTGACTAATCGATCAGATATTAATATCTGAAGAGTTATATTCTGAAAATTATAGCTCTGTAAACTTCCATCTTTTCTGTGGTCCCCGGCTTCCTAGTTAATTAATGTTTACATGATTTGTTTAATCACGTAATAATTAAACCTAGAGAACTGATTTGATATAAATATGTCTTCACATTTAATGATAGTCCAGACACGTCACTGGGTTAAGTCAAGGTTTATCTATTAATCTTGTTGCACCAAAATCTAGTTTTAAATGAATCCTAGTTCAATTAAATCCTTCCTCTAATCTAAGTTTAGTTTTCACTTTAAACCTAGATTAATTTTAAGCCGGTTGCTCAATGAATTGAACAAATATAAACTTAGATTGGAGATTCATTCTAAACTGCCACTTGAGGTGGTTTAACTGATAAAAGGGCAGCATATCTAGTGTGGAGAGACCAAAATGTGCCCAGTTTGAACAACAATTGAATTGGGGTGTATGATATGCCCAGCCTTGGTACAAATGATGATGTTATGCAACATGCTGTAACAGGCCTGATAACGGTAACATTGTAGCATTAACGTTGGTTTTAACGTGCATTGTAGGCATTGATATTCACCAGTTATTTATGCTTACTAAATATTGGTGGGTCAAGTTGTCCGTCGTCTTCATAGGGGTTATGGAGAGGGGCAAACTGCTGGGGAATCATCTCGCATATCTTCTGGGTGATAGGATCAATTCCCTTGGATGGAGGCCCCCCTCCGGCTCTGGTCTGAAATAGCCCCCGCCTCTCCTCCGCTGCATCCTTTTTGGCTTTTGCTTTCTTTTTTTCCCCCCAGCATGCTTTCATCCTATTTGGGTCCCTCTTCTCTTTAATCCGTGTCGATCCATTACGTTTCTTGCATAAAATGGCCCAGGTGTCTTCCTTCTTTTTGACAGATGTCTTTCTTTTTATCTTCCAGTACCTTACTAAATTCCTCCATCAGCTCTGAAAATAGTTTTTTTTTTAATAAGTGGAGAAATTTGAACAACTTTGACGTGCCATGATCAGGTGGCTAGCGGACAAATAATAAATGACTAAATAACGTTAAGTAATGACAATAAATAATATTGTATGCGAGCTACCTTGGTTTATAAACTAGCTAGCTACAGTAGCTAACAAATTTGTTTTCTGTCTAGTACTGGCAAATAATGGATTTTATTTCCAATCAGCCAACCCATGAGAACCTTTCACGATGGAGTTGCAGTAGTTCTAACTTTACCTTGTTATTATTTAAACAAAGAACAGCAACTTTGTGGCCTCAATTGACAAGTAGGCTAGCTACTTCGTTTCAACTCATGAAATAACTTATATATTGGTGTAACATGTCACTAATCATAGTTTAAAACTGTTAATGATAGATTTACTGATCCAGATTTAAAATTAAGTGGTGCAACACATCTCAGATTAATTATATACCTAGATTTACAAAACTTAGATTAGCTCTAATCCTAGATTAATTTAAACCATGTTGGTGCAACCCACCCTGACTGTTTTGCCCTCATGGTGAAATCCCTGAGCGGTTTCCTCCCTGAATTATGGGAGGACGGTTTGTAGTGACTGGGTGCATTGATACAGTATCCAAAGTGTAATTAATAACTTCACCATGTTGAAAGGGACATTCAATGTCTGTTTTTTTTTCTGTTTTTTTTCACTTTGACGTTATGGGATATTGTGTGTAAGCCAATGATATTTTTGGGTGTAATTTTAATACATTTTAAATTCAGGCTGTTACACAAAATGTGGACGAGTCAAGGGGTGCCAATACTTTCTGAAGTCACTGTAAATTACTAAAATTATTCCTTTCTAATTGTATGTTGGAATGATTCATAAATCTTAGCTCTTAATTGCCTTATTTCGCAGTCAAGCCAAGGTCATGAGTTATCATAGCTGTTAAGGCAGACCATTGACATTACTAAATGTTTTGGTTCACCCTTTTAGAATTTAGACTCCTTTGAGATGTTTAGTCTTGTACAATAAGTAATTTTTCTTAATTTGGATGAATCCCATTGAGAAAATGCAAGGTAGAACCAATCCAAACATTCTACATGTTGTGAATGTGCCTCTAACTTCCAAAATATGTAGGGCTGCTCTTCCCTCAGTAGGCTAGCTCATCCCCTTGGTAGCAATGGACCTCAGATGGCCCATAAAGAGTCACGGCGACCTGTGCATGTACCAATATGCAATAAAGCAGAATAACAAGTCCCTGGCATTTATTGTCAAGTTTATTGTTGGCAGAGCTCACTGACAGATCTGGGAAAAGTTTACAGGAATGGTTTTATTAGACCTGCTATTGTTGCTAGCAGGGACGGTTGATGGGAAGAAGTTTTGGCTATTGTTAAACACCCGCTGATGGATGAGAAGAAGCTGGAGTTCAAAGCATGGAGAGACACGTATTGGTCCAGGGCCAGTATTTAGCCCATAAAGTGTCTCAGAGTAGGAGTGCTGATGATCTAGGATCAGTTGTGCCTTTTTAGATCATAATGAATCAGATTATTATAAACAAGGGACGACCTGATCCTAGTAGCACTCCTACTCTGAGAAGCTTGATAAATACAGGCTCAGGTCTTAACAATGCCATGGGTTTAGGCCAACACAGCCTGGACTGCCACTGACCCACATCTGAAGTAGTCGTTGTTGTCCCCCAGACCCCCCAAAAAATGTGTTTTCCCCTCAATATATTGTGCCATGTTGGACCCAAGCCACATGGTTGTGTCGCTCAGGAACACCACAGGGCAGAGGATGTTCGCCAAATGTCTTAAACACATGACAAGAGCAATTTAGTGTGATCTTAGACTTGGCACTCTCCCTGGCGAAACAGGGTGCGAGTCCACACACTTGAAGTCTAGCTGCAGATTAATTTAATA
The DNA here is from genome assembly GCF_002910315.2 of Salvelinus sp. IW2-2015. Taxonomy (NCBI): domain Eukaryota; kingdom Metazoa; phylum Chordata; class Actinopteri; order Salmoniformes; family Salmonidae; genus Salvelinus; species Salvelinus sp. IW2-2015. Next base: position 205,509 of record NW_019942555.1, on the reverse strand, counting down.
CTTGGTTTTTAATACTTGATACTTTCCAAGTTAGCATGCAATTTATTGAATCAGGTTGCCAGCATATATAAAAATCACATTTAACGCACCAACAAATATTTGCCTTGGCCGACATAATTATCTTGAAATTTCAGATGACAGCCCCATCTCAGTGCTTGCGCTCATTTAAATATTGGATCCAAGTTGTAAATAAATGGCTCGACATAGTCGTGATAGCAAAGGAAGACATCATTCTGTCAGCTTGGGTTGCTTCAATGAGAGGTGGTCTTAAGGCCTACAGCTTGTTCTTGAACATGTCGTTCTGTTACACATTGTACACTGTTTTTCCTGACCTTGTTCTATTAGCTCCCTATTGTTTTGGCATCTAAAATTATGCCCAATATTCTGAACGTTCTTGTAATTTCCCTAAGACTCCATCGAATTAAATGTATTGTCTTCTCAAATGCAATTGCATTAAAAAGTCCTGTGGATGTTTATTATACCTTGTCAGGGTTGTAACTAGATTGCTTTTGTCAGTGACCTCTGATATACAGTGCCTTCAGAAAGTTCACACACTCCTTGACTTTTTCCACATTTTGTTATGTTACAGCCCTGCTTTTAAAATGGACCTGATCTGTACCCCACACATACAATTATCTGTAAGGTCCCTTAGTCGAGCAATGAATTTCAGATTCAACCTCAAAGACCAGGGATGTCTTCCAATGCCTCGCAAAGAAGGGCAACTATTGATAGATTTTTTTTTTAAAGAAGCTAATATTAAACATTCCTTTGAGCATGGTGAAGTAATTATGTCTAGCAATGATCAACAACCAATTTGACAGAGCTTGAATATTTTTTTATGGGCAGATGTTGCACAATTAATCTGTGGAAAGCTCTTAGAGACTTACCCAGAAAGACTCACAGCTGTAATCGCTGCCAAAGGAGCTTCCACAAAGTATTGACTCGGGATATTTCTTTATTTAATTTTCAATAGGTTTTCAAAATGTATAAATCATGTTTTCACTTTGTCATTATGCGGTATTGTATGTAGATGGGTGAGAAATTATCTATTTAATCCATTTTGAATTCAGGCTGTAACACAACAAAATGTGCAATAAGTCAAGGGGCATAAATACTTTGAAGGCACAGTTCAATTGAATTCCATTTTATTCCGTTTTTTTCTGTGAACTTAATGCCCACATTGCACAGTTTCTCTAGAGATAAATCAGATCAAGCCCTAACTGTGTGATGGAGTTGTAGTTTCCAACAGGCCAAAATATTCTACATAGAAAACATGGTAATTAACTACACTAACCATAATCCATTGCACTCCTACGTTTACGCCTGCTACATAAGAGACAGAAGAATGCGCAATCGAGAGTTGCTTTGCGAGGTATCTCTACCTGAAAATATATGATCTAAGTGATTAATAGTTGGTATTCAAGCAGTAATAAAATTAAGCCTTATTTACTTTTACTAAAATTGTGATTTTGTCAGACAGCATAGACAGCAGCTCTATAGAGATGAGATGGAATGAAATAATAAAGTCATCAAATAAAACATGTAATATGCACAACAACTGAAACATTTTATTAAAGTAAAGTAATGTTAATAAATGATGGTTAAGTGATAAGCAGTAAAGGGCAGTCACTACCATCATCAACCCAACTGACCTCAAAAAGCACTAATTGCTCAGCATAGTTTTATCAATATCATGGAAGTCATTATATTAGGTGAAATTGCAACTCAAAACATAATTCCCTGGGGACTTCTTGACGAGAAGTAGGTTGCTCAGTGCAGTCAAGCAACAACAACAAAAATACACAATTTTAGAATGTAACTGGCTGTTACTACAATTTCAGGTAAAAACAAAAAAATATGTAAAATGTCTGCTTAAAAACTATTGCTCTGCTATTATTTTTTTTGTGTTGGCTCAACTAGACAATTGTGTTTACACTGCCCTGCTTAGAGGGGGGCAAGTGTCGTGCGGTACATCTTGAGGTAGCGGTCGATGTGACAAGTTTGTTATGTTTAGGTATTTTTGCAAAAATGTCTACTAAGTGTGAAGGTCCTCTAATTTACCTGCCCCTCAGCTCTTTTCTCTCTCTTCCTCCTCTTGCTCTATTTCTCCCTCTCTCTTTCCCTCTTCTACTCCCTTCCTCTCTCTTCCTCCTCAGTGAAGTTTCAGTGATATGTCATGTCATAATCCTGACACAGCACTTCCTCTCAGTCCCTCTTCAGTTTCAGCTCATTCCTGCCCCTGGGCCATCACAATGTCTCTTTGGACAATGCCCGTCCTTGTTTGCATCACCCCCTCATTTCGGGAGTCCTGGCATCACTGCTCAGGAGGATGACGTCACTGGTACTGAATGGCCTGTCCTTGCCCTCTATTTCCCTGTCTGAAGGCCATGACTCCACCTCCAAATCGATCCCGCTCCAGAGTACAGGCCTCGGTGTAACGCTCATTCCTTCGACGATAAACACGAATCCGACCATCACCCCTGGCGAGACAAAACCGCGACTCGTCAGTGAAGAGCACTTTTTGCCAGTCCTGTCTGGTCCAGCGACGGGTGGGTTTGTGCCCATAGGCGACGTTGTTGCCGGTGAAGTCTGGTGATGACCTGCCTTACACAGGCCTACAAGCCGTCAGTCCAGCCTCTCTCAGCCGATTGTGGACAGTCTGAGCACTGATGGAGGGATTGTGCATTCCTGGTGTAACTCGAGTAGTTGTTGTTGCCATCCTGTACCTGTCCCGCAGGTGTGATGTTCGGATGTACCAATCCTGTGCAGGTGTTGTTACACGTGGTCTGCCACTGCGAGGACGATCAGCTGTCCGTCCTGTCTCCCTGAAGAGCTGTCTTAGGCGTCTCACAGTACGGACATTGCAATTCATTGCCCTGGCCACATCTGCAGTCCTCATGCCTCCTTGCAGCAAAACGCGACTCGAGCATTTCCAGTCGGGCCTTCAGGGTTTTGTTGTCATTTTCTAACGTTGCGCACTGTTTCTCTATGTCCTGTATTCTGGCCTCGTGATCAACTGTCGTCTGCTCAACCTCATGCACCCTTCCCTTAGTTGCCTTCACAGTTTCAGCCAAAGTCCCAATACTCTGAGATATCAGCCAACCTTGTGTCCAGCTTCTTGCTTAGTGAGTTTATGGCAGCAAGTATGTCACTTTGAGTAGGATCTGTGGGGAACTCTTGGAAGCTAGCCTCTACAGCTAACTCCTCGTGGGTCGGCGACATTGAAATTGGTTCGTTGTCTCATTCAAATGATCTTGTTTAGCGCCCCCTTTTTTGGTGCCTTTTCCCTTTGTCATATTTGTTTGAAGMTATAGGTTGTGAGAGGTTAAGATAAATACTCATTTGTTTCAAAATAGAGCAGAGCTCTAGCAAAGCACGTCTACTCCATAGCACGCTCTCTAGCGCCCCCATGCTCAGTTTGTTGCGCGCTGCATTGCGGTGCCATGTACCACGAGCAGCATTTGACCCAGAGGTTGTTATACTAGGTGTCTGGTTTGTGTTTTATAAATGTGCAATAAGCATAAAGCACAATTATTTAGGGAATTATATAAGTAACTCGTTTTATTTATGAGAAATAAGGTAGGCCTCTTAATTTCAACATCTGAACAAATTGAGCGGGCAAACATTCTCTTCAAACAGTTGGAGATGGACCTTGTTATAGCTAGCAAATAGATCTAAATTGGCTAAACTTTAAATATGAAGATTAGTTGGCTACTCACTAGGAAGTGAGCTTGTGCTTAAGAGGTTATGGTACCGGTGTTCATTTTCTATAATGCCTGCTACAAGTTAGTCATTATTAGCGAACGTGCATTCTGCATGGTTCTGGTTAACAAAAAGAGCATTTTCATAAACAGACTTGAAAGGCAGATATCAGTGATTATTTTTATAAAATAATTACATTAGTGGGTGTTATGGTTGGAAGGTTTATATTTTGCCTAGGTATGCCCTGAATTCATTATATTAATGCTGACTGTTTGAAATGCAGTGTATTTTACCTTTAACCCTTTGACACGTACGAACACACGGTTGTGATCAAGGTCGTTAGAACGTCTAGTTACGATTCACGCTACAGTCAGCGTTTGAGTGGGCCACTTTTTTTTCACAGAAACGTTTTGCACAAACACTCTAAACAATGTTATGTCCTCATTGTGAGCAGTTTATTTTTGGATGCAACATACACAGAAGTAGCAACAGCATAACACAATTCTCATCCACATCTGAAAATTTCTTTCACCAAGTCCAGTCTTTGATGCCTAACCAAACCATTGTGTACCAAAACAGTTAGACAGAGAAAAAAAAATTTATTGGCCAAGTCCCTGGTATCCTTATCCGCTTCCTTGAAACAATGCTCCTTCCCATCGCTAACTTTTCTCTTTGTGACTTTTCTTTCCTCTTTCCTTTCCTTCTCGTTCTTTCAACCATTTTGGTGAATGAGGTCAGATAAATGGCATTGGGGCTGGGAATGATGAAAGCATTCCCTGCTAACCGATGTAACGCTGTGTCGCTTCAGGAAATCCTGTGCTGCTGCCATGTTCCTGTAATACAGGAGGAAGAGAGGGGGTGATTGGATAACAGTTTGGGATTATTCCCGTAATGGCTGTCTATGGGGCCCGGGTGAACCTTATCTTTGCCCGCCATTGTGTTTTTAATTCCTTTCATCGTGTCAGTTGATTTCTCTCCTCTGACATGGCTAAATGGCCTCTATTGTACACGACATCAAGTCAGTGCCTCGAGTAGGGTTGCAAAGTCCCAGTTGGAGGATTCCCAGAATCAGGAGGGAATAAGCAGGAAGTCCAAAATCCTCCAACCAGGATTTCTGGAAAACCAGGGTATTTATTGAAGTTCCTGGATTTTTCTCTGCAGTTAGTTACCAGAATAGATAGCCACTGTTCATGATTTATGTTATGTCGACCTGAAATGAACATGCTCTTAGTCGTGTAGGCTTTCAGCTATTTTGTTCAAGCTATTTTGTTCACTTTGCACGCAGGCCCAAAGAAATTATAGATTACAAGCTCGCCACCGGCCATATTAAAGTTAAGAAAGTGGTTAGTGGTCTTCCCTTTAAACTATCTACATTTGAATGGACTGTCTCTTCAACCCCATCTACATTTGAGTGGACGGTCTCTTTAAACCCATCTAATAACCGCTCTCTAGCACCTGGTCCAGTGGGATGCGGGAGACGCGGAGTGCCTGCTGCAGCTGGTGAAGGAGCTGATCCAGCAGTACCGCCAATACCAGTGCCAGCGTCTGCGCGAGAGCTCCCGGCTGCTCTTCGAGTACGATAGCCTGCTCAAGGACCCCAACTATTGCAGGAGCATGGAGATCTACACTGGGCACAAGAACAGCTGGGTATGCTACATGATACAGCCACATCAAAGGACATGGTTACAACCACTCAGAGTTGTGCACATTATGTGGCTCAGCATTCATCTTCGCTTTGTTTTAAATGTTTGTATACACACACACATTATTTTTTAGAAGCTTTATATTGGTTTCATCTTATGGACAGACTGATATGAGGCTATAGTTTCTCTGATTCTCTCAAACATTTGACTCCACATCTAAACCTCATCCTCCCGAGTGGCGCAGCAGTCTAAGGCACTGCATCTCGGTGCTAGAGGGGTCACTCAGACCCTGGTTCGATTACAAGCTGTATCACAACCGGCCGTGATCGGGAGTCCCATAGGGCGGCGCACAATTGGCCTCCCGGCGCACAGTTGGCCCAGGGTTGGGACGGGGTAGGCCGTTATTGTAAATAAGAACTTGTTCTTAACTGACTTGCCTAGTTAAATAAAATCCTATCTAAACCCATAGAAACTGCAGCACCTAGACAGAATGGGGACATACTCCACCAGTTCAGCTAGCTCCAGGTTAGCAAATGAACAGCAGTGAGGTGAATGTCACTGACATGCCATGTGAAAAGGTGGATTATGCTAAGTGAGGATTCAACGCCCCAAGTTTTCCAGAGCAAGGACAAGCCATACAGTAGCTAGGTTATTTATCATCAATATGATTACTTAGTACCTGTCTTGACTGCATCAAAACAGGATAAGCTAGTTTAGCTAGCTAGGCTAATTGAGGCTGCATGCAGGCCTAACTTTTGCCACCACACACACAGAGGCTCTATGACTGTAGCCTATTGTCGCTTTGATGACTTACAACAAGCTACATACTACACCCGTGAAAAGCAAGAGCAGCAGCATAAATTATACACTTTCTCTCGCTCTTTCTCTAGCAGTCGCATTCAGGTCCTTCCAGACAAATCAGTTAAAAATTACACATACCCGAAACCTGTGACAATCATATCAGATCCAACCCGTGACATTATTTAGAATTCTGGATCCAGTCGGGTACAGGTGAATTCGTGGAGACGGCTGATCGTGAACTACAGGAGACAAGAGGGAGCATGCCCCCATCCACAACGACAGGGCTGCAGTGGATTGGGTCAAAAGCTCCTTTGCGTGTACATCACTGAGGATCTGAAATAGTCCCACCACACTGACACCATTGTGAAGAAGGCGCAACACCTTCTACAGCCACAAACTTATACAGATGCACCATTGAGACCATTCTGTTGGGCTGCATCACCGCCTGATACGGCAACTACACCGCCTTCAACCGCATGGCTCTCCAGAGGTGGCGTCGTCAACCCAACGCATCACCTGGGGCACGCTGCCTACCCTCCAGGACATTTACAGCACTGTGTCAAAGGAAGGCCAAGAAGATAATCAAGGACCTCAGCCACCCCACCCACAGTCTGTTGACTGCTACCTTATAGCAGACAGAGACGGTACAGGTGCGTCAAAGCTGTGACAGGGAGACTGAAAAAAGCTTCTACTGTATCTCCAGGCAATCAGACTGCCCTGCACCTTCAGTCTAATGCCCCATGTATACAGTCATTGAATGCTGGTCACCTCAGATTCAGTTTATACTGTTGTTTACTCACATCTTACACCGCTGCACCACTCGGGAGCCCCAAGTAGTCAATAAGTATTCAACTTTTTTTTTTAATGGCAAGCCTAAATAAGTTCAGGAGTAAAAATATACTTAACAAGTCACATAATAAGTTGCATTGAATAATAGCATTTAACATGATATTTAAATGACTACCCTATCTCTGTACCCCACACATACAGATAATTGTAAGGTCCCTCAATCCAGCAGTGAATTTGAAGCACAGATTCAATCACAAAGACCAGGGAGGTTTTCCAACGGTTCGCAACAAAGGGCACCTATGGGTAGATTTCAAAAATAAAAACAGACATTGAATATCCCTTTGAGCATGGTGCAGTCATTAATTACACGTTGGATGGTGTATCAATGCACCCAGTCACTACAAAAATATATGATCCATTCCTAACTCAGTTGCCAGAGAGGAAGGAAACCGCTCAGCGATTTCACCATGAGGCCAATGGTGATTTTAAAACAGTTAGCGTTTAACGGCTGTGATGGGAGATAACTGAGGATGGATCAGCAACATTGAAGTTACTCCACGATACTAACATAAATGAAAGAGTGAAAAGGAAGCCTGTACAGAAAAAAATATTCCAAAACATGCACCCTGTTTGCAATAAGGCAAAGTAACACTGCAAAAAATTGTGCAAATCAATGAACTTTGTCCTAATTACAAAGTGTTTTGTTTGCGGCAAATCCAACACATTACTGAGTACCACAAGCATGGTGATGACTGCATCATGTTATGGGTATGCTTGTCATTGGCAAGGACTTGGGACTTTGACAATAAAAAGAAACAGAACAGAGCTAAGCACAGGCAAAATGTTAGAGGAAAACCTAGATCAGTCTGCTTTTCCACAGACATTGGTAGACCGTCACCTTTCAGCAGAACAATTACATAAAACACAAGGCCAAATATACACTAGAGTTGCTTACCAAGACGACATTGAATGTTCATGTCACGATCGTCTTTAGGTGAAAGAGTGGACCAAGGCGCAGCGTGATATAGATACATCTTCTATTTATTAGAGAAGATGAAACTAACACAAACTAGACAAACAACAAACGACCGTGAAGCTACAAAACGAAAGTGCAGACACACGCTACTAACATCAAACATAGACAATTACCCACAACCTACCTAATGCCTATGGCTGCCTAAATATGACTCTCAATCAGAGACAACGATAGACAGCTGTCTCTAATTGAGAACCAATCCAGGCAACCATAGACTTACATAAACACCTACACTGAACACAACCCCATGAACTCTACAAAAAAAAACTAGACAATACACACACCCTAGACTAGACAAAAAACACACAAACATCCCCCATGTCACACCCTGACCTAACTAAAATAATAAAGAAAACAAAGATAACTAAGGCCAGGGCGTGACAGTTCATGAGTGGCTTAGTTTACCGTTTTGACTCACAGCTGTAATCGCTACCAAACGTGATTCTAACATGTATTGACTCAGGGGGTTGAGTACTTAGCTAATCAAGATTTTATGATTTAATTTCCATTAATAAAAAAATACAGTTTTAATTGTTTTATTCGACTTTGATATTAGAGTATTTTGGGTCGATTGTTGACCAAAAAATTACAATTAAATCCATTTAAATCTCACTTTGTAATCTCACATAAAATGTGGAAAAGGGTAAGGGGTGTGAATACTTTATTCTCAACATAGCCCATCCTAATATACCTACTACTGTACATACCATTTTCTTTCCAAATTATATACTGTCTATGCACACCATGTCTTTATATTCTTGATTTTGACACATACCCACTCTAATATACATGTACAGTTGAAGTCGGAAGTTTACATACACCTTAGCCAAATACATTTAAACTCAGTTTTTCACAATTCCTGACATTTAATCCTGGTAGAAATTCCCTGTTTTAGGTCAGTTAGGATTACCACTTGATTTTAGGAATGTGAAATGTCAGAATAATAGCAGAGAATTATTTATTTCAGCTTTTATTTCTTTCATCACATTCCCAGTGGGTCAGAAGTTTACATACACTCAATTAGTATTTGGTAGCATTGCCTTTAAATTGTTTAACTTGGGTCAAACATTTCGGGTAGCCTTCCACAAGCTTCCTACAATAAGTTGGGTGAATTTTGGCCCATTCCTCCTGACAGCTGGTGTAACTGAGTCAGGTTTGTAGGCCTCCTTGCTCCCACACGCTTTTTCAGTTCTGCCCACAAATTGTCTATGGGTTTGAGGTCAGGGCTTTGTGATGGCCACTCCAGTACCTTGACTTTGTTGTCGTTAAGCCATTTTGCCACAACTTTGGAAGTATGCTTGGGGTCATTGTCCATTTGGAAGACCCATTTGCGACCAAGCTTTAACTTCCTGACTGATGTCTTGAGATGTTGCTTCAATATATCCACCTAATTTTACTTCCTCATGACGCCATCTATTTTGTGAAGTGCACCAGTCCTTCCTGCAGCAAAGCACCCCCACACCATGATGCTGCCACCCTGTGCTTCACGGTTGGGATGGTGTTCTTCAACTTGCAAGCATCTGCGTTTTTCCTCCGAACATAACGATGGTCATTATAGCCAACCAGTTCTATTTTTGTTTCATCAGACCAGAGGACATTAATCCAAAAAGTACGATCTTTGTCCCCATGTGCAGTTGCAAACCGTAGTCTGGCTTTTTTATGGACGTTTTGGAGCAGTGGCTTCTTCCTTGCTGAGCGGCCTTTCAGGTTATGTCGATATAGGACTCGTTTTACTGTGGATATAGATAATTGAGTACCCGTTTCCTCCAGCATCTTCACAGGGTCCTTTGCTGTTGTTCTGGGATTGATTTGCACTTTTCGCACCAAAGTACGTTCATCTCTAGGAGACAGAACGTGTCTGCTTCCTGAGCGGTATGACGGCTGCGTGGCTTGTGGAGTTCTACAAAAACAATCTGATGTCTTGGCTGATTTCTTTTGATTTTCCCATTGTCAAGCAAAGAGGCACTGAGTTTGAAAGTAGGCCGTGAAATACATCCACAGGTACACCTCCAATTGACTCAAATAATGTAAATTAGCCTATCAGAAGCTTCTAAAGCCATGACATCATTTTCTGGAATTTTCCAAGCTGTTTAAAGGCACAGTCAACTTCTGGCCCACTGGAATTGTGATACAGTGAATTATAAGTGAAAATAATCTGCCTGTAAACAATTGTTGGAAAAATGATGACCTAACCGACTTGCCAAAACTATAGGTTGTTAACAAGAAATTTGTGGAGTGGTTGAAAAACAAGTTTTAATGACTCCAACCTAAGTGTATGTAAACTTCCGACATCAACTGTATCTTCTCTGGATTGTTAAGTGGACCTGTTCTTTGATTTCTTGTTTAGATTTTTAGATTATTTGTGTTACATTTACATTCTACTGCACAGTTGGAATAAGAATAAGAGTTTAGCTGCACCTGCTATAAGACCTGCATTTCTGTTATGCAACCAATAAACTTTGATTTGACACTCCCCACTCATATTGCGCAACTAACTAACCTACTACTGTTATAGGACAGAATGTCTTATAGATATGCCTTGATGGAAAAGAATGAACAAAAACAGTTGCACAGCTTGGAGGATTGCAGATTAGGTTTGCCTCTGAAGGATGTGGTGAGGGTTGGTGTGGGCAACAGACAATGATTATGTTTTAGATGGCTACATCTAGGCATTTTATTATCTGCATTATACATTTGAACATCCTTTGAATTGGAACAGTTGGTAACTGCATTGATCATTTCTCGTGTTTTTTTTTTGACTAGTAAATATTCAGAGGCTAAATTACTCAAAATCCAATGAACCTTTAGAGTTAGATAATCATAAAATTAACTGCATTGAACATCCAAGGAGCAAATAGATCCTTAAAATCAGGAAATACATCTCCATCATTTGCCATAAAATAAGCATATTAAGACAAAGAAATTAGATTCAAACAGATATTCAAATCTCATTTGCAATCCACTCATCTTTAGCCATCCCTAATCATTCCCATGTAGTGCTCCTTTGTTGTTTCAGTATGACCTGTGTGTGTGTGTGTGTTATCCTGTGCGTGTGTGTTCTCCATCTGTACACGGTGTGATGTTCTTTTTCCTGTCTCTCGTGTTCCAGGCGGGGGAGTTCTCCGCTCGCTTCCTGCTCAAGCTCCCTGTGGATTTCAGCGACATCCCCGTCTATCTCCTCAAGGTAACCAACCAACATCCCCTCCTTCATACATGTATTTGCATACACAGAAAGGAATACGAGTTTGTGCGAAGGCAAATTTTCACTGTGTCCTTTATGCATGCAGCACAGCGTATACAGGGTGTGTTCCAGATACCGAATATGAGTGTATTAGGGATGGGCATGAGTACTGTAAAACTAAACATGTTATATTGAGAGCTTGGTTAACTATCAGAAAAAATGTACGATTGAAAAATATGAATCGCAAATATTTTATGGCAAGCGCTTCTGTTTGGCTGAGGGGGGGCTGTTTCAGGCACATAGCAGGAAGTGGGCACTATCAGCATGGCGGCCAAACAGCGAGGTTTGGAAGTATTTTGATCAAACTAATGAAACTCATGTACAATGCAAACTATGCAATATCAAGCTCCCCTATCAGAGCACAACTAGCTCCATGAAAATCATATGCTTTTCAAGTACAAATACATTCTCAGAGGGGGACAAGCAGCAGCAATCTCACATCACATCTTTTGCCACTGCAAAGCGACCCTGTGACCCCGCCAGAGCAGAGACGGATTCATGATTGATTCTCAAAAGGCACTTGTTTTTTATTGACTGAATATATACAGTATGGAGCAATTAGATTTGAGTTCATATTTAATTACCCAACCTACCTTTACATTGTCCTTTTGATTCCTAACATAAGGCTTCTAGAAGGTAGTGCACCTGCTGACGTTACCGCCTTTTTGAAGATTGTTCCGTGATATAATATTATCAAATTTCAATCAAATGTATTTATAAAGCCCTTCTTACATCAGCTGATGTCACAAAGGGCTGTACAGAAACCCAGCCTAAAACCCCAAACAGCAAGCAATGCAGGTGTAGAGGCACGGTGGCTAGGAAAAGCTCCCTAGAAAGGCTGAAACCTAGGAAGAAATCTAGAGAGGAACCAGGCTATGAGGGGTGGCCAGACCTCTTCTGGCTGTGCAGGGTGGAGATTATAACAGAACATGGCCAAGATGTTCAAATGTTCATAGATGACCAGCAGGGTCAAATAATAATAATCACAGTGGTTGTAGAGGGTGCAACAAGTCAGAACCTCAGGAGTAAATGCCAGTTGGCTTTTCATAGCCGATCATTGAGCGTATCTCTACCGCTCCTGCTGTCTCTAGAGACTTGAAAACAGCAGGTCTGGGACAAGGTAGCACGTCTGGTGAACAGGTCGAGGTTCCATAGCCGCAGGCAGAACAGTTGAAACTGGAGCAGCAGCATGACCAGGTGGACTGGGGACAGCAAGGAGTCATCAGGCCAGGTAGTCTTGAGGCATGGTCCAAGGGCTCAGGTCCTCCGAGAGAGAGAAAGAAGGAAAGAGAATTAGAGAGAGCGTACTTAAATTCACAAAGGACACTGGATAAGACAAGATAAATACTCCAGATATAATAGACTGACCCTTGCCCCCCGACACAAACTACTGCAGCATAAATACTGGAGGCTGAGACACGAGGGGTCAGGAGACACTGTGGCCCTGTCTGACGATACCCCAGACAGGGCCAAACAGGCAGGATAAACCCCACCCACGTTGCCAAAGCACAGCCCCCACACCACGAGAGGGATATCTTCAACCATCAACTTACTATCCTGAGACAAGGCCAAGTATAGCCCAAGAATATCTCCCCCACGGCACGAACCCAAGGGGGGGCACCAACCCGGACAGGAAGATCACATCAGTGACTCAACCCACTCAAATGACACACCCCTCCTAGGGACGTCATGGAAGAGCACCAGTAAGCCAGTGACTCAGCCCCTGTAATAGGGTTTGAGGCAGAGAATCCCAGTGGAGAGACGGGAACTGGCCAGGCAGAGACAGCAAGGGCGGTTTGTTGCTCCAGTGCCTTTCCGTTCACCTTCACACTCCTGAGCCAGACTACACTCAATCATAGGTCCTACTGAAGAGATGAGTCGTCAATAAAGACTTAAATGTCGAGACAGAGTCTGCGTCGCTCACATGGATAGGCAGACCATTTCATAAAAATTGAGCTCTATAGGAGAAAGTCCTGCCTCCAGCTGTTTGCTTCGAAATTCTAGGGACAGGAGGCCTGTGTCTTGTGACCATAGTGTAGGTATGTACAGCAGAACCATTTCGGAAAGATGGGTAGGAGCAAGCCTATGTAATGCTTTGTAGGTTAGCAGTAAAACCTTGAAATCAGCTCTAGCCTTAGCCTTAACAGGAAGCCAGTGTAGAGAGGCTAGCACTGGAGTAATATGATAACATTTTGGGGTTCTAGTCAAGATTCTAGCAACCGTGTTTAGCACTAACTGACGTTTATTTAGTGCTTTATCCGGGTAGCTGGAAAGTAGAGCATTGCAGTAGTCTAACCTAGAAGTGACAAAAGCATGGATTCATTTGTCTGCATTTTTGGACAAAGTTTCAGATTTATGCAATGTTACGTAGATGGAAAAAAGGCTGTCCTTGAAACAGTCTTGATATGTTCGTCAAAAGAGAGATCAGGGTCCAGAGTAACGCCGAGGTCCACAGTTTTATCTGAGACGACTGTACAACCATCAAGATTAATTGTCAGATTCAACAGAAGATCTCTTTGTTTCTTGGGACCTAGAACTAGCATCTCTGTTTTGTCAGAGTTTAAAAGTAGAACATTTGCCGCTATCCACTTCCTTATGTCTGAAACACAGGCTTCCAGGGAGGGCAATTTTGGGGCTTCAGCATGTTTCATCGAAATGTACAGATGTGTGTCGTCCGCAAAGCAGTGAAACTTAACATTATGTTCCCGAATGACATCACCAAGAGGTAAAATATATATTGAAAACAATAGTGGTCCTTAAACAGAGTCTTGAGAAACACCGAAATTCACAGTTGATTTGTCAGAGAACAAACCATCTACTGAGACGAACTGATATCTTTCCGACAGATAAGATCTAAACCAGGCAAAAACTTTGTAGACCAATTAGGGTTTCCAATCTCTCCAAAAGAATGTGATGTATAGTAAAAGCAGCACTAAGGTCTAGGAGCACGAGGACAGATGCAGAGCCTCGGTCTGACGCCATTAAAAGGTCATTTACCACCTTCACAAGTGCAGTCTCAGTGCTATGATGGGGTCTAAAACCAGACTGGAACGTTTCATATACATTGTTTGTCTTCAAGAAGGCAGAGTGAGTTGCTGCTTAACAGCTTTTTCAAAAAGTTTTGAGAGGAATGGGAGATTCAATATAGGCTTATTCGTTTTTTATATTTTCTGGGTCAAGGTTTGTCTTTTTCAAGAGATGCTTTATTTTTGCCACTTTTAGTGAGTATGGTACACATCCGGTGGATAGAGAGCCGTTTATTATGTTCAACATAGCAGGGCAAAGCACAGGAAGCAGCTCTTTCAGTAGTTTAGTTGGAATAGGGTCCACTATGCAGCTTAAACGTTTAGAGGCCATAAGTATTTTCATCAATGTGTCAAGAGATATAGTACTAAAGAACTTGAGTGTCTCCCTTGATCCTAGGTCCTGGCAGAGTTGTGCAGACTCAGGACAACTGAGCTTTGGAGGAATACGCAGATTTAAAGAAGAGTCCATAATTTGCAATTTGCTTTATAATGATCATGATCTTTTCGTCAAAGAAGTTTATGAATTTATCACTGCTGAAGCGAAAGCCATCCTCTCTTGGGGAAATGCTGCTTTTTAGTTAGCTTTGCAACAGTTTAAAAAATACATTTTGGATTGTTCTTATTTTCCTCAACTAAGTTGGAAAAATAGGATGATCGAGCAGCAGTGAGAGCTCTTCGATATTGCACGGTACTGTCTTTCCAAGCTAGTCGGAAGACTTCCAGTTTGGTGTGGTGCCATTTCCGTTCCAATTTTCTGGAAGCTTGCTTCAGAGCTCGGGTATCTTCTGTATAGCAGTGAGCTAGTTTCTCATGACAAATGGTTTTTAGGGGTGTGACTGCATCTAGGGTATTACGCAAGGTTAAATTGAGTTCCTCAGTTCGGTGGTTAACTGATTTTTGTACTCTGACGTCCTTGGGCAGGTGGAGGGAGTCTGGAAGGGCATCTAGGAATCTTTGTGTTGTACGAGAATTTATTGCACGGCTTTTGATGATCCTTGGTTAAGGTCTGAGCAGATGATTTGTTGCGGTTGCAAATGTAATAAAATGGTGGTCCAATAGTCCAGGATTATGAGATATAACATTAAGATCCACAAAATGTTATTCCACGGGACAAAACTAGGTCCAGAGACATGTTGGACAAAACCCACTGAGTTGATGATGGCTCCGAAAGCCTTTTGGAGTGGGTGAATATTAAAGTCACCAAAATGTTGAATATTATCTGCCATGACTACAAGGTCCGATAGGAATTCAGGGAACTCAATTAGGAATGCTGTATATGGCCCAGAAGGCTAGCTATAAAAAGTAATTAAGTAAGCTGCATAGATTTCATGACTAGAAGCTCAAAAGACAAAAACGCAGTCGTTATTTTCAAATTTTTTAAATTTGCTATTGTAAATGTTAGCGACACTTCTGCCTTTGCGGGATGCGTGGGGGATATGGTCACTATTGTAACCAGGAGGTGAGGCCTCATTTAACACAGTAAATTCATCATGC
Organism: Salvelinus sp. IW2-2015; assembly: GCF_002910315.2. Taxonomy (NCBI): domain Eukaryota; kingdom Metazoa; phylum Chordata; class Actinopteri; order Salmoniformes; family Salmonidae; genus Salvelinus; species Salvelinus sp. IW2-2015. The sequence goes on along the minus strand of NW_019942555.1, from coordinate 189,777 downwards.
TTAAGCCATGTTTCAGCCGGGCCAATCACATCAAGATTATGATCAGTGATTAGTTCATTGACTGTAACTGCCTTGGAAGTGAGGGATCTAACATTAAGTAGCCCTATTATGAGATGGGAGATATCACAATCTCTTTCAATAATGACAGCAATCTCACTGGAATAAAGACCTCCTCCATTCCTAAGGCGAATACCACCATGTTTAGTTTTGCCCAACCTAGATCGAGGCACAGACATGGTATCAATGGGGATAGCTGAGCTGACTACACTGACTGTGCTAGTGGCAGACTCCCACTAAGCCTGGCCTGCATCCTATCTCATTATGGTGCTAGGGGAGTTAGAGCCCTATGTTCATAGATAAGATGAGAGCACCCCTCCAGCTAGGATGGAGTCCGTCACTCCTCAACAGGCCTGGCTTGGTCCTGTTTATGGGTGAGTCCCAGAAAGAAGGCCAATTATCTACAATTCTATCTTTTGGGAGGGGCAGAAAACATTTTTCAACCAGCGATTGAGTTGTGAGACTCTGCAGAGCTCATCAGTCCCCCTAACTGGGAGGTGGCCAGAGACAATTGATGCCGACACATCTTTCTAGCTGATTTACACGCTGAAGCTATGTTACGCTTGGTGACCTCTGACTGTTTCATCCATTTATCGTTGGTGCCGACGTGGATACCAATATCACTATACTCTCTACGCTCGCCAGTTTTAGCCTTAACCAGCACCATCTTCAGATTAGCCTTAACGTCGGTAGCCCTGCCCCCTGGTAAACAGTGTATGATCGCTGGATGATTCTTTTAAAGTCTAGTACTGCGGGTATTGTGGTCGCCAATGACTAGGGTTTTCAATTTGTCAGAGCTAGTGGTGGGAGGCTTCGGCGTCTCTGACCCCGTAACGGTTAGGAGGAGGACACCAGAGAAGGCTCTGCCTCTGACTCCGACCTGTTACTTAATGGGGAGAACTATTTGAAAGTTTATGTCGGCTGAATGAGCGACACCGGTTGAGCATTCCTACAGCATTTCCCTCCAGAAGCCATGAGAAAGTTGTCCGGCTGCGGGGACTGTGCGAGGGGATTTATACTACCATCTGTACTTACTGGTGGCACAGACGCTGTTTCATCCTTTCCTACACTTAAATTACCCTTGCTTAACGATTGCGTCTGAAGCTGGGCTTGCAGCACAGCTATCCTCTCCTGTATATTATGAGTACAGTGAAGGCATAATGTGAATGTTAGTACTTAGCTTCGGCTGGTCGAGGTCCTGACGAACCACGTCCAGATAAAACGTACGGGATGAAAAAAGTTGAGCGAGGGGGGGGAATACAAATATAAAACCGTAATTAAAAAGTAAAAACCGTAAAAACTTTACAGGTAGCAAAGTAAGGTTAGCAACAAAATGCACAGCAGCATGTAAACAAGTATACAAGTTGTGACCGGAAATTACGCAAAATTATATAAGCAGTTGATATTACGGCTTCAGTAAATTTATCTTAAATGGCACTTGTTTTTTAATTGACTAATATATATATATATGTATATATATATATATATATATATATATATATATATATATATATATATATATATTATATATATATATATATATATATATACAGTGGGGAGAACAAGTATTGATACATCTGCCGCATTTTGCAGGTTTTCCTACTTACAAAGCATGTAAGGTCTGTAATTTTTATCATAGGTACACTTCAAGCTGTGAGAGACGGAATTTAAAAAAAAATCCAGAAAATCACATGTGTATGATTTTTAAGTAATTAATTCGCATTTTTTGCATGACATAAGTATTTGATCACCTACCAACCAGTAAGAATTCGGCTCTCACCGACCTGTTAGTTTTTCTTAGGCCCTCCTTTCTCCACTCATTGCCTGTTTAACTGCCTACCTCTGTTATGATACTATCGACTTCTTTCCTGTATTAATTGCACTGTTTGAATCGTTACTGTATAAAAGACACCTGTCCACACACTCAATCAAACAGACTCCAACCTCTCCACAATGCGCAAGACCAGGGAGCTGTGTAAGGGACATCAGGGATAAATTGTAGACCTGCACAAGGCTGGGATGGGCTACAGGACAATAGGTAAGCAGCTTGGTGAGAAGGCAACACTGTTGGCGCAATTATTAGAAATGGAGAAGTCAAGATGACGGTCAATCACCCTCGTCTGGGCGTCCATGCAAGATCTCACTCGTGGGGCATCAATGCTCATGAGGAAGGTGAGGGATAAGCCAGAACTACACGGCAGGACCTGGTTACTGACCTGAAGAGAGCTGGGATCACAGTCTCAAAGAAAACCATTAGTAACACCTACGCCGTCATGGATTAAAATCCTGCCGCCACGCAAGGTCCCTGCTCAAGCCAGCGCATGTCCAGGCCCGTCTGAAGTTTGCCAATGACCATCTGGATGAATCCAGAGGAGATTGGAGAAGGTCATGTGGTCTGATGAGACAAAAATAGAGCTTTTGGTCTAAACCCACTTGCCGTGTTTGGAGGAAGAAGAAGGATTAGTACAACCCAAGAACCACATCCTAACCGTGAAGCTTGGAGGTGGAACATCATTCTTTTGGTGGTTCTTTTCTGCAAAGGGGACAGGATGACTGCACCGTATTGAGGGGAGGATGGTGGGCCATGCATCGCGAGATCTTGGCCACAACCTCCTTCCCTCAGTAAGAGCATTGACAGATAGGTTCGTGGCTGGGTCTTCCAGCATGACAACGACCGAAACACACAGCAGGGCAACTAAGGAGTGGCTCCGTAAAGAAGCATCTCAAGGTCCTGGAGTGGCCTAGCCGTCTCCAGACCTGAACCCAATAGAAATCTTTGGAGGGAGCTGAAAGTCGTATTGCCCAGCGACAGCCCCGAAACCTGAAGGATCTGGAGAAGGTCTGTATGGAGGAGTGGGCCAAATCCCTGCTCGCGTGTGTGCAAACCTGGTCAAGAACTAAGGAAAGTATGATCTCTGTAATTGCAAACAAAGGTTTCTGTACCAAATATTAAGTTCTGCTTTTCTGATGTATCAAATACTTATGTCATGCAATAAAATGCAAAATTAATTCTTACAAATCATACATGTGTATTTCTGGATTTTTTGTTTTAGATTCCGTCTCTCACAGTTGAAGTGTACCTGTGATAAAAATTACAGACCCTCTACATGCTTTGTAAGTAGGAAAACCTGCAAAATCGGCAGTGTATCAAATACTTGTTCTCCACTGTATAATACACGTGGGGCAAAAAAGTATTTAGTCAGCCAACAATTTGTGCAAGTTCTCCCACTTAAAAGATGAGAGAGACCTGTAATTTTCATCATAGGTACATTCAACTATGACAGACAAATGAGAAGAAAAAATCAGAAAATCACATTGTAGGATTTTTATGAATTTATTTGCAAATTTATGGTGGAAAAATAAGTATTTGGTCACCTACAAACAAGCAAGATTTCTGGCTTGATCGAACATCTCTGGAGAGACCTGAAAATAGCTGTGCAGCGACGTTCCCCATCCAACCTGAAAGAGCTTGAGAGGATCTGCAGAGAAGAATGGGAGACACTCCCAAATAAAAGTGTGCCAAGATTTTAGCGTCAGGCTGTAATTGCTGCCAAGGTGCTTCAAAAAGTACTGAGTAAGGGTCTGAATGGTTATGTAAATGTATATTTGCTTTTTATTTTTTATAATGTGCATAAATGTCTCAAAAACTGTTTTTGCTTTGTCGTTATGAGGTTTTGTGTGTCGATTGATGAGGGGGGGAAAACAAATCATTTTAGAATAAGCCTGTAACGTAACAAAATGTGGAAAAAGTCAAGGGGTCTGAATCCCTTCCTATGCACTGTATATGGGCAATTAAGAATTGTTATCTGTAAAGGTTATGGTAAATTAAGGCATTGTTGTGCTCTGTTGGCATATAGATGAATGCGCACATATTTTTTCCGGTGCGGGCTTTTTTTAGGGGGTGCGGGGGGGGGATCATCCAAGTACTTAAAAGTAAAAAATATCAAAACCCATTTGTCTTTGATCCGTGTGTGTACATGCACGTGTATGGTTTCAAACTGTGTGTTTTAGATCTGTTGTGTAGGAATGTGTGGTGTCCTTAATCTGTATGTTTCTATTCAACCTGTGTGTGTGTGTGTGTGTGTGTGTGTGTGTGTGTGTGTGTGTGTGTGTGTGTGTGTGTGTGTGTGTGTGTTGTGTGTGTGTGGTGTGTGTGTGTGTGTGTGTGTGGTGTGTGTGTGTGTGTGTGTGTGTGTGTGTTCAGTAAGTGTGCGCGCAGCCTTGTACACATACAGCCACTGGTCGCCGGGGCTGTGAGTTGACTAATCAGCAGCCCGTCACTTCCTATCAGCTTTAATTTATGTGATATCTGCAGGCTGTGCAGACCAAGCTCTCTCTCCCTCCCTCTCGCTCCCTCCCGCTCGCTCATCTCTCGCACGCTCAGTCTTTTCACTGCATGTGGTTGTGCTGCTAGGCTTTGGGAGGCCCGGCCTTTTCCAGCCTGCGCTGTGTTTGTGAGGGGAAATGATGGTTAACATAAGGAAAACAGCAGCAGTCATTGGCATCACAGGCCTTTCGTCCCTCATGTCTCTCGTCCCTCATGCCTCTCAGCACTGAATCACACCAGCCTCTCTGTAAAGAGTTAGTAGACTCTTTTAGTGGACTGTCTGTCTACAGATGCATTATTATATACACTGAAGTCCATAGACGTGGTCCTGTGTGGCTAAGTTGGTTGTGCAACGTATTTGCACGTCAGGATCGTTGGTTTGATTCCCGCTGGGGCCACCCATACTAAAATGTATACATGTACTACTCTAAGTCGCTTTGGTAAAACTGTCTGCTAAATGGCACATATTATTAAATGAAGTGTGGGAGAACATTGTTGGGTCATTGGTGTCAGACATTTAGGTTCATGCCTAGTTTTTAAAAGCCATTGTCTGTGTCCCGAGGTGGACGCGGAAAATTACATTTTTATGTTAGCTGTCACTTGACTGTCTGACACGTCTGACACGTCAACACAATGTGAGCCCTGTGGGAAGGCGTTTTGTAGGCACTAACATAGCATTATCAACAACAACAAAAATGTATCAACGAAGCTGTTGATAAGAAAATAGGTTCTGCATTGAGTCAGGTCCCTGTCTGCACAATCATACCATGTTTATAGTCACTCACACTTATAAACACACAAAGACAAGCACACACACACACACACACACACACACACACACACACACACACACCGCTGTGTTAAATCAGTTCGCCCATTCAGACCTTTCCATGTTCAAGTAGGATATGTAGAGTTATTAAGGGACCACTGGAAAAATCAGGAAGAGCATCCACGTAGACGGGAAGTGTTGAAAAGACACCTCGTCCGCCCACGCATCCCAAAGGAACGGGGCTTCGTGATTTTCGCCACACGAGCACAGAGGAGGTTTGGAGCGGAAATGTACCGACCAACAACCTCATTTCTCAGATGCATTGCAGTTGTTTTAATTGTGGTTTTCTTCTTCTCTATAAAGAACTATTTTCCCAAGCAAGCCACTGCAGCTTTGTACAGTGTAACAATTGGACAACTGAATTTACCGCCATATATTTATTAGGAACTCACTTGTAGACTGCACAATGTTACAGTTTGTCACGATCGTGTGGAGGATTGACGGACCAAAACGCAGCATGTGGAAAATAAGCCATCTTCTTTTATTTTTACTACGAAGATGAACATGAAACGAAACACTATTACAAACTATACAAAACCAACAAACGACCGTGAAGCTATAAACGTAGTGCACACACACACATGCTACAAACGTTCAACATAGACAATTCCCCACAACCAGCTAAAGCCTATGGTTGCCTTAAATATGGCTCCCAATCAGAGACAACAATAACCAACTGTCTCTAATTGAGACCCAATTCAGGCAACCATAGACTTTCCTAGATACCTACACTCAACCATAGACACAGCTAGACTACTATACTAAACATAAACCCAACTACTCTAATAAACCCCCTAAACCTTACAACCACCCTAGACACTACAAAAACCACATACATTCCCCATGTCACACCCTGACCTAACCAAAATAATTAAGAAAACAAAGAATACTAAGGCCAGGGCGTGACACAGTTGTGGAATAGTCAATGTTACAATGCACACTCACAAGACTATACAGTATATACAGTCGTGGCCAAAAGTTTTGAGAATGACACAAATATTAATTTCCTCAAAGTTTGCTGCTTCAGTGTCTTTAGATATTTTTGTCAGATGTTACTATGGAATAGTGAAGTATAATTACAAGCATTTCATAAGTGTCAAAGGCTTTTATTGACAATTACATGAAGTTGATGCAAAGAGTCAATATTTGCAGTGTTGACCCTTCTTTTTCAAGACCTCTGCAATCCGCCCTGACATGCTGTCAATTAACTTCTGGGCCACATCCTGACTGATGGCAGKCCATTCTTGCATAATCAATGCTTGGAGTTTGTCAGAATTTGTGGGGTTTTGTTTGTCCTCCCTCCACTTGAGGATTGACCACAAGTTCTCAATGGGATTAAGGTCTGGGGAGTTTCCTGGCCATGTACCCAAAATATCGATGTTGTGTTCCCCGAGCCACTTAGTTATCACTTTTGCCTTATGGCAAGGTGCTCCATCATGCTGGAAAAGGCATTGTTCGTCACCAAACTGTTCCTGGATGGTTGGGAGAAGTTGCTCTCGGAGGATGTGTTGGTACTAGTCTTTATTCATGGCTGTGTTCTTTGGCAAAATTGTGAGTGAGCCCACTCCCTTAGCTGAGAAGCAACCCCATACATGAATGGTCTCAGGATGCTTTACTGTTGGCATGACACAGGACTGATGGTAGTGCTCACATTGTCTTCTCCGGACAAGCTTTTTTACGGATGCCCCAAACAATCGGAAAGGGGATTCATCAGAAAATATGACTTTAACCCAGTCCAGGCCATCCTCAAAGTCTTCGCCTCACTGTGCGTGCAGATGCACTCACACCTGCCTGCTGTCATACCTGAGCAAGCTCTGTACTGGTGGTGCCCCGATCCCGCAGCTGAATCAACTTTAGGAGACGGTCCTGGCGCTTGATGGATTTTCTTGGGCGCCCTGAAGCTTTCTTCACAACAATTGAACCACTCTCCTTGAAGTTCTTGATGATCCAATAAATGGTTGATTTAGGTGCAATCTTACTGGCAGCAATATCCTTGCCTGTGAAGCCCTTTTTGTGCAAGCAATGATGACGGCACGTGTTTCCTTGCATGTAACCATGGTTGACAGAGGAAGAACTATGATTCCAAGCACCACCCTCCTTTTGAAGCTTCCAGTCTGTTATTCGAACTCAATCAGCATGACAGAGTGATCTCCAGCCTTGTCCTCGTCAACACTCACACCTGTGTTAACGAGAGAATCACTGACATGATGTCAGCTGGTCCTTTTGTGGCAGGGCTGAAATGCAGTGGGAATGTTTCTTTGGTATTCAGTTCATTTGCATGGCAAAAGGGACTTTGCAATTATTTGCACATCTTCTGATCACTCTTCATAACATTCTGGAGTATATGCAAATTGCCATCATACAAACTGAGGCAGCAGACTTTGTGAAAATTAATATTTGTGTCATTCTCAAAACTTTTGGCCACGACTGTACACACTATACACTACACTGACACTTTAACAAAAACCCACACACATTCACAAACACACATACAGTACACACACAGTTTTACACTCATCACATCACATGCCTCTGCTACTCTATTCTTTATTTTACTCTTATTATTATCTATCCTGATGCCTAGTCACTTTACCCTGCCTTCATGTACATATCTACCTCAAATACCCCGTGCCCTTGCCTGTTGACCTTCTACTCCTTGTATATAGCTTCATTCTTTGGTCTCTTTTTTGGTTTCTTGAGTAAGGCAGCTCCAAAATGCAGCTGTTTCAGCCTAGCACAGTGCTTTCTGTGATGGTGGTGGGGTAACCAGCGGAAAATGCGTAGTGTAGGGGCTGTCTAGTTTCTCCGTGATTGGCTTAGTGTTCTGTCACTCATGGGGACACTACGTCACCACAGAATCTACAGGGAGAGCTCGAACATTCAAGCCCCTTGGGTGCTGCCATAGAGTTACATTAGAATGAGCTCCGACTGGGAAAATAAGTTTTGAATGGTCATCCAACTCGGAATTTATGACATCAAGCCTATCAACTCCCGAGATTAGGCTGGTGTAACTGATGTGAAATGGCTAGCTAGTTAGCGGGGTGTGCGCTAATAGCGTTTCAAACGTCACTCGCTCTGAGACTTGGAGTGGTTGTTCCCCTTGCTCTGCAAGGGCCGCGGCATTTGTGGAGCGATGGGTAATGCTGCTTCGAGGGTGGCTGTTGTCGATGTGTTCCTGGTTTGAGCCCAGGTAGGGGCGAGGAGAGGGACGGAAGCTATACTGTTACACTGGCAATACTAAAGTGCCTATAAGAACATCCAATAGTTAAAGGTATATGAAATAGAAATCGTATAGAGAGAAATTGTCTTCTAATAACTACAACCTAAAACTTCTTACCTGGGAATATTGAAGACTCCTGTTAAAAGGAACCACCAGCTTTCATATGTTCTCATGTTCTGAGCAAGGAACTTAAACGTTAGCTTTTTTACATGGCACATATTGCACTTTTACTTTCTTCTCCAACACTTTGTCTTTGCATTATTTAAACCAAATTGAACATGTTTCATTTTATTTGAGGCTAAATTGATTTTATTGATGTATTATATTAAGTTAAAATAAGTGTTCATTCAGTATTGTTGTAATTGTCATTATAAAAAAATATATATATATTAATCGGGATTTTTTTGGTCCTCCAATAATCGGTATCGGCGTTGAAAAATCATAATCGGTCGACCTTTAGTCCTTACCGATGCCAAGCATACCCATAACCTGATGCAGTCACGACGATGCTTAAAAATATGAAGAGTGGTACTCAGTGATGTGTTGTGTTGGATTTGCCAAAATTCATAATGCTTTGTATTCAGGACATGAAGTTAATTTCTTTGCCAACTTTTTTGGCAGTTTTACTTTAGTGCCTTATTGCAAACATGATGCATGTATTGTAATATTGGCTGACTGTCTATTCACAGACTCATCTTATCAATGGAAATAAATACTGTAAAATGTATATACAGTGCATTTGGAATGTGTATAGACCTCTTGACTTGTTCCACATTTTGTTACATTACAGCCATATTCTGAAATTGATTAAATAAAACATTTCCTCATCAAGCTACACACAATACCCCATAATGACAAAGCGAAAACAGGTTTTTAGAATCTTCAGCAAATTTATAAAAACATTTAAAACATAAATACCTTATTTACATAAGTATTCAGACCCTTTGCTATGAGACTCGAAATTGAGCTCAGGTGCATCCTGTTTCCATTGATCATCCTTGATGTTTCTACAACTTGATTGGAGTCCACCTGTGGTAAATTCAATTGATTGGACATGATTTGTAAAAGCACACCTGTCTATATAAGGTCCCACAGTGCATGTCAGAGCAAAAACAAAGCCGTGAGGTCGAAGGAATTGTCCGGACAGCGCCGAGACAGGATTGTGTCGAGGCACAGATCCGGGGAAGGGTGCCAAAAAATGTCTGCAGCATTGAAGGTCCCCAAGAACACAGTGGCCTCCATCATTCTTAAATGGAAGAAGTTTGGAACCACAAACACTCTTCCTAGAGCTGGCCGCCCGGCCAAACTGAGCAATCGGGGGAGAAGGGCCTTGGTCAGGGAGGTGACCAATGACCCGGTCACTCTGACAGAGCTCCCGAGTTCCTCTGTGGAGATGGGAGAAACCTGCTCCAGAGCGTTCAGGACCTCAGACTGGGGCGAAGTTCACCTTCCAACAACCCTAAGCACACAGCCAAGACAACGTAGGAGTGGCTTAGGGACAAGTATCTGAATGTTCTTGAGTGGCCCAGCAAGAGCCCGGATTTGAACCCGATCGAACATCTCTAAAGAGACCTGAAAATAGCTGTGCAGCGACGATCCCCATCCAACCTGACAGAGCTTGAGAGGATCTGCAGAGAAGAATGGGAAAAATACAGGTGTGCCAAGCTTGTGGTGTCATACCCAAGAAGACTCGAGGCTGTAATTGCTTCCGAAGGTGCTTCAACAAAGTACTGACTAAAGGGTCTGAATACTTATGTAAATGTTATATTTAATTATTTTAAATACATTTGTGAATATTTTTTTTGTCGTTATGGGTATTGTGTGTAGATTGAAGAAAAATAATTATTTAATCAATTTTAGAATGAGGCTGTAACGTAACAAAATGTGGAAAAAGTCAAGGGGTCTGAATATTTTCCGAAGTCACTGTATGCCTCAGCAAGAACACTTAGGTCAAATTATTTTCTGCTTTTTATTCTAGTTGTTTTTTTCTTTTCTATACCCCTGAAATTCCACAGGCTGCAGCTCAAAAGAGTAGGAGCAGGGTGAAGCGGAGCCTTGGGCTCCGGCCTTTTCTTTTCCAGCTTAATTTCTTCAACTTCACTAACTCGGTTATTTATGTACACACTTCTTTATTTTCCTGTATTTTGTATCTTTATTTTGCTCCTTTGTTATCGAAGTCCATGTATGAGCTAGACGTGAATTTAAATGTCCCAAAATATCCACCAAAAAGCAATGTTTGTATCCGAGAAAAAACTAACAAATCCCCCAAAATGCCTTTACAAAATAATGGGGGGGGTTAACAAGAGATGTTTGTTGTGATACAGCCTGACTTTAAAATTTATTAAATGTAGCTTTTGTGTCACTGGCCTACACACAATACCTCAAAATGTCAAAGTGGAACTATGTTTTTAGAAATGTTTACAAAAAGCTGAAATTTCTTGAGTCAATAAGTATTCAACCCCTTTGTTATGGCGAGTCTAAATAAATGTAGGAGTAAAGTTTGTTAGATAAGTCGCAGAATAGACTCTGTGCAATACGCTGTGCAATAATAGTGTTTTAAAATTATTTTTGAATGACTACCTCATCGCTGTACCCCACACATACAATTATCTGTAAGGTCCCTCAGTCGAGCAGTGAACTTAGTCTTCAAGATGCAGTAGGGAAAACAGTGCTTTATTAACTGTAGTTTAAATTGTTTAAATTTTTCTTTTCAGAATAATTAGTCAAATTTGCATTAATTTATTATATTTTGCAAGTACTCAACAGATTTGATACAAAACAGATGCCTGAGAGCCATAGCTTTAAAAAGAAAATTGATACTTAATCCATCCATCTGTGTATTTACTGTACATAGCTTTGCTCAATGGCGTATTGCAACACAGTGCAGTAAATGTCATTTGAACATTCACCCTTTTCTTAAATGTTATTACCTTTATAAAGCACCCTTACACTTTTCAAAATGTATTCGTGATTTCTCAGTACCGCCTTTGAAGCACTGTTTTGCTAACCTTGCACCCATTGAAGATTCTTCAATCAATTGAGCCAACACAATAGTTATGATTAGGGCGAGATGCAAGCAACGGTCACAGCAAGAGGTTGTTTTTCGTTTAAAGCAGGGGCAGCATTTGTGGGCGTTCTTTACCAAAATTGTTTGATATTATCAACCTATGTATAACCTCCTCTCAATCTCCTACTTTTTGTTGTGATCCAGCCTGAATTTAAAATGTATTACATTTAGGTTTTGTGTCACTGGCCTACACACAATACCCCATAATGTCAAAGTGGAATTCAATTATGATTATTTTTTATTTATTAATTCATTACAAATTAAAAGCTGCAATGTCTTGACTCAATAACTAATCCACCCGTTTGTTATGGCAAGCCTAAATAAGTTCAGGAAAACAAATTGGCTTAACAAGTCACAAGTTGCACGGACTCACTCTGTTTGCAATAATAGTGTTTAACATGATTTTTGAATGACTACATCATCTCTGTACCTCACACATGCAATTATCGGTGCCTCAGTCGAGCAGTGAATTTCAAACACAGATTCAACCAAAAAGACCAGAGAGGTTTTCCAATGCCTCACAAAGAAGGGCATCTATAGGTAGATGGGTAAAAATAAATAAAAAGCAGACATTGATTATCAATTTGCATGGTAAAGTTATTAATTACACTCTGGATGGTGTATCAATACACCCAGTCACTAGAAAGATACAGGCGTCCTAACTCAGTTGCTGGAGAGGAAGGAAACCGCTCAGGGATTTCACCCATGAGGCCAATGTTGACTTTAAAACAGTTGCAGCGTTTAATGGATGTGATAGGAGAAAACTGAGGAAGGATCAACAACATTGTAGTTACTCCACAATACTAACGTAATTGACAGAGTAAAAAGAAGGAAGCCTGTACAGAATAAAAAATATTCCAAAACATGCATTTTGCTTGCAATAAGGCACTAAAGTAAAACCGTAAAAAATTTGGCAAAGAAATTTACTTCATGTCCTATATACAAAGTGTTATGTTTAGGGAAAATCCAACACATCACTGAGCACCACTGTTCATTTTTTCAAGAACTAAGTGAGTTTTTTATGATGTAAGAAATGGAGTAGAGCTAAGTACAGGCAAAATCCTAGAGGAAAACCTGGTTCAGTCTGCTTTCCAACAGACACTGGGAGACAAATTCACCTTTCAGCAGGACAATAACCTTAAACAGAAGGCCCAAATACACACTGGAGTTTCTTACCAATACGGCATTGAATGTTCCTGAGTGGATTAGTTACAGTTTGACTTAAATCGCCTTGAAAATCTATGACAAGACTTGAAAATGGCTGTCGAGCAATTATCAACAACCGACTTGACAGAGCTTGAAGAATTTTTTTAAGAATAATGTGCGAATATAGTGTACAATCCAGGTGTGCAAAGCTCTCAGAGACACACCGAGGAAGATTTAGAGCTGTAATCATTGCCAAAGGTTATTCTAACATGTATTGACTCAGGAGGTTGAAATACTCATGTGATCAAGATGGGTTTTTTTCTTCATAAATGTTTTACAAATGTAAAAAAAAAAAAAAAAATACACTTTTACATTACAGAGTATTATATGTAGATCGTTGGATCCATTTTAATCCCACTTTGTAACACAACGAAATGTGGGAAAAGTCAAGTGGTGTGAATACTTTCTGAAGGCACTGTGCGTTTCAAAGCGTGGCCTTCTCTAAATAGAACTAAAAACCTGTTTTCAACATACAGTACAACTCAAAAATGTGGACACACCTAATCATTTAAGGGTTTTTCTTTCTTTTATTATTTTCTACAATGTGGAATAATAGTGAAGACATCAAAACTATGAAATAACACATATGGAATCATGCAGCACTCCATCACTTTCCTTTTTGGTCAAGTAGCCCTTACACAGCCTGGAAGTGTTGGGTCATGCCTTGAATTCTAAATAAATCACTTACAGTGTCACCAGAAAAGCACCATCACACCACCTCCTCCATGCTTCATGGTGGGAACCACACATGCGGAGATCATCTGTTCACTTACTCTGCGTCTCACAAAGACATGGCAGTTGGAACCAAAAATCTCAATCTCAAAGGACAGATTTCCACTGGTCTAATGTCCTTTACTCATGTTTCTTGTCCTTTTCGTAGTGGTTTCTTTACAGCAATTCGAGCATGAAGGCCTGATTATCGCAGTCTCCTCTGAACAGTTGATGTTGAGTGTATGTTACTTGAACTCTGTGAAGCATTTATTTGGGCTGCAATCTGAGGTGAGGTTAACTCTAATGAACTTATCCTCTGCAGCGAGGTAACTCTGGGTCTTCCTTTCCTGTGGCGTCCCTCATGAGAGCCAGTTTCATCATAGCAGTTGATGGGTTTTGCGACTGCAATTGAAGAAACTTTCAAAGTTCTTGAAATGTTCTGCATTGACTGACCTTCATGTCTTAAAGTAATGATAGACTATTGTTACTCTTTGCTTTTTTGAGCAGTTCTTACTATAATATGGACTTGGTCTTTTACCAAGTAGGGCTATCTTCTGTATACCACCTCTAGCTTGTCACAACACAACTGATTGGCACAAACGCATTAAGGAGGAAAGACATTCCACAAATTAACTTTTAACAAGCACACTTGTTAACCTTTCTAGGACAGGCATTCCGCTAGCGGAACCCCTCGACAACATTCCGCTGAAAAGGCAGCGCGGGAAATTCAAATATTTTCTTTTTAAATATGTAACTTTCACACATTAACAAGTCCAATACAGCAAATGAAAGATAAACATCTTGTTAATCTACCCATTGTGTCCGATTTCAAAATTGCTTTACAGCGAAAGCACAACATATGATTATGTTAGATCACCGCCAAGTCAAAAAAATACACAGCCATTTTTCCAGCCAAAGATAGGAGTCACAAAAAGCAGAAATATAGATAAAATGTATCACTAACCTTTGATGATCTTCATCAGATGACACTCATAGGACATCATGTTACACAATACATGTATGTTTTGTTAGATAATGTGCATATTTATATCCAAAAATCTCAGTTTACATTGGCGCGTTACGTGCAGTAATGTTTTGATTACAAAACATCCAGTGATTTTGCTGAAATACTCATAATTAACATCGATAAAAGATACAAGTGTTATTCACAGAATTAAAGATAGACTTCTCCTTAATGCAACCGCTGTGTCAGATTTCAAAAAAACTTTACGGAAAAGGATAATCTAAGAACGGCGCTCAGAGCCCAATCCAGCCAGAGAAATATCCGCCATTTTGCAGTCAACAGAAGTTAGAAATAACACTATAAATATTCACTTACCTTTGATGATCTTCATCAGAAGGCACTCCCAGGAATCCCAGTTCAACAATAAATGACGGATTTGTTCCATAAAGTCCATCATTTATGTCCAAATAGCCACTCGTTGTTAGCGTGTTTCCGCCCAGTAATCCATCTTCATGAGGCACGAGCACTTCGCCCAGACAAAAACTCAAAAAGTTCCGTTACAGGTCGTAGAAACAAGTCAAACGATGTATGGAATCAATCTTTAAGATGTTTTAAACATAAAACATCAATAAGCTTCCAACCGGAGAATTCCTATGTCTGAAGAAAAGCACTGGAATGAGAGCTAACTCTGTCCAAAGCACGCGTCACGAGCCTGAGACACTCTGCCAGACCACTGACTCAAACAGGTCTCATGAGCCCCTCCTTTATAGCAGAAGCCTGAAACAAGTTTCTAAAGATGGATGACATCTAGTGGAAGCCGTAGGAAGTGCAACTTGACTCCATAGACACTGTGTATTCGGTAGGCCAAGCTTTCAAAAACGACAAACCTCAGATATCCCACTTCCTGGTTGGATTTTTCTCAGGTTTTCGCCTGCCATATGAGTTCTGTTATACTCACAGACATCATTCAAACAGTTTTAGAAACTTCAGTGTTTTCTATCCAATAATAATATGCATATATTAGCATCTGGGACAGAGTAGGAGGCAGTTCACTCTGGGCACGCTATTCATCCAAAAGTGAAAATGCTGATAATATGCAATTGAAATGCATTCCAGGTGACTACCTCATGAAGCTGGTTGAGAGAATGCTAAGAGTGTGCAAAGCTGTCATCAAGGCAAAGGGTGGCTACTTTCAAGAATCTCAAATGTAAACTATGTTTTGATTTGTTTAACACTTTTTTGGTTACTACATGATTCCATATGTGTTATTTCATAGTTTTGATGTCTTCACTATTATTCTACAATGTTGAAAATAGTGTTGAATGAGTAGATGTGTCCAAATTTTTTACTGACACTGTATATGAAATTATAACCAGGTTATTATCTAGTAAATTCTTGTTTAGGAGTTGAAATGCCTGATAATTTCCTCAGCTTTGCAGATTTACACATTAAGACAAGGTCTACTAATGTATCAGTATTTATTTGTATTATTTGCTTTAGTTATATTGAACGGATATACTGTAGCATATCATACTATAACATTCTTTCCATATCAATGTCCAGCAGATTTTCCATTGCAACGCTTACCTCTTCTTTTACTCTCACCTCTCTCTCTCTGCCCTGAATTTTCTTGTTGCTCATTTGGAATTCACATTTGTGATTAAGACCAGGTCTGCCTGAAGTCCGTAGAATAGCATTGAATCTGTTTGAGCCCATGGTCTGGTATTTGTAATACCTACACATAATTTATTTTTGAATACAGGACATTTTCTGAGGACTACTGTACAGTATGTTCTAAGCCATTAGTTATGTGGGAAAGGGGGAATGGGGGAGAGACATGAAAGCGTCCAAAACAAGTCTCTAGATACCCCTTTCTCTTACTGCACACTAAGCCACAGGACAAATCAAATAATCAAATCATACATCAGTGTGTGCTTGTTTACTGCCTCAATTGAGTCTTATCAATCTCTTCACCTGACGAATCCCCTGAAAAACCCCTCCTCCTCGACACCTCTTTTGCACAAAGCCCAGATTAAAGGAGAGGGAGAGTTACACAAAGCCATTTACGTGGTGGCCTACACTGATTAGTCATCCTCTGGATACAGCAGTGTGGGGACACAGACTAATGTTGAGATGTCTTTGCCTGTATGTCCACGTTCGTACTGTCTGGTGTCCTTTGTTGGGAAACCGGTTTCTTTGTGGTTGCGATTTCAGGTGGTCAATGAGACGGATGGTTCTCTGTCTGTACTGGCCTTCACCACTGTTACCTAGTTTTATCCTGTTGCCACATCGATATGTTGCCCCATCCTCGTCCTCCATGGCTATTCCTTTGTTGCTACGGTTTGCGGCCTTGACGTTCCTCTTGCTGCAGCAGTTTGGTTTTTAGAGAAGTTGTGGGCTCAAGATAGCCCACTGAGTCACATGACTGAGTATGGAGCAATCCTTGGTCCTCCTCCTCAAAACAACTATGATTCCTCACTCTCACTCTCAATCGCACACACAAACACAAACATCTCCCCAAATGGACAACTGGATCTGACAAGAGTTGAGAAGGAGATTGTGGCCGTGACATCATCCAATGTGACTTTAACATCCTTCATTAGGGCTCCATTAAAGCTGCACTGCGTAACTGTGTGTACATGTGTTTTGGAGACCCTTCTGGCAAGAATGTGGTATATTTTCTAGCTTATTACCACAATTTCCAAGAAACTCCGCTCCCATTGGTAGCTGGCTGGGAATGACATAGTACATTGAACAGTGTCGAGGCTCAAGAAAATTTGAAAATGCGATAAACAGCTACGTACAAGATTGAAAAGAACATAAATAAATTCCATTTTACAATGTCTTCAGAACAGGTAAAAACATTATACACTGGGGGCTCTTTTAACAAACCTAACGCAATGGTAAATCAATGGTAGCGCTGGCGGTAGCATTATAGGTTCCAGGGTGTATCAGAAATATTTGAGCTATTTTCACAACCGGAATTATGGGTGCAGTAGCTGTCAGTGGCGCTAAAGGCCTGTGTTTTGATGTATAAACAAGTTGTGGGTGTGTCGAGGCTTGGCCCCTCACTGGCCAATCAGAACGTACTTCATGGCTAAATATGTGGTTGCTTCAAGTTGTGTATTTAGAGTCTTTTATCCTATTGCGTTTCATCAACTCAAATGTTAGTCTGTTATAGCCTAGTTCAGTAAATAGCTTGCCCCATATTTGCTAAATATTTTGAACATGTTTGCAGTCCATATCATTCTAACTACATTGCTTCAAAATTGAAATACATTGTTAAACATAAGCTATAGCATTCACACTGATATACGGACTAGGCCTACTGTAAATTGCAGTCTGGACATGTCAAACGTAGTCAATAAGCAAGATTAAATTCACTAGGCTATTGATAAGGCCTGAAATGACTGTATAATTGTAATCAAATTATTATAAAAATGAAACAACTTGTTTTAAATAGGCAATTTCTAAATGCAGTTACGTGCACCTTAATTGGCTCCCGAGTGGCGCAGTGGTCTAAGGCACTACATCTCAGTGCTAGAGGCGTCACTACAGACCCTGGTTCAATTCCAGGCTGTATCACAACCGGCCGTGATTGGGAGTCCCATAGGGCGGCGCACAATTGGCCCAGCGTCGTCCGGGTTAGGGTTTGGCCGGGGTAGACCGTAATTGTAAATAATAATTTGTTCTTAACTCACTTGCCTAGTTAAATAAAGGTTAAATTAATTTAATTTAATTAAACATTGCTCCCTGTGGGTGTATAATAAGGCATCCAGATCCAATATAAAGAGAAAGGGGGAATAGACACTCACCATTATACTGCTCGCAAATGTAATGTAGTGTAATGATCATATTTTTACAAAATTGCATTGAATTCGAGCCATGTACATTCTCACCATAAACCCATGGACGGTGAATCTTTATATTAAGTTTGGTTTTTAATCAAATTAAACAAAAAACTATATTTTTTTAAACCAACAAGAATATTTCTAAATAGGATCGGGTCAGAAGCATTATAATCATAAATCGCATCTCTCGATCCATGAGTATGAGGCAATGTTTGCACACATAGGCTAGGGCTATTCAGCAGAAGCCATGGATGTGTGTCCTATGCATTGAATATAGTTTATTAAATACTACACTAGTTATAATAAATGTGTAGCCTTCTAGTTTTTTTTTGTTATTGGCTTCAACATGGAAATATTTGTCTACCCACATTGCATTCGCATTTCCAAAAAGCACAGCATGTTTGAGACCTGGACAATTCAAATCAAATCAAATGTATTTATATAGCCCTTCGTACATCAGCTGATATCTCAAAGTGCTGTACAGAAACCCAGCCTAAAACCCCAAACAGCAAGCAATGCATGGGTAGAAGCACGGTGGCTAGGAAAAACTCCCTAGAAAGGCCAAAACCTAGGAAGAAACCTAGAGAGGAACCAGGCTATGAGGGGTGGCCAGTCCTCTTCTGGCTGTGCCGGCTAGAGATTATAACAGAACATGGCCAAGATGTTCAAATGTTCATAGATGACCAGCATGGTCAAATAATTATCACAGTAGTTGTCGAGGGTGCAGCAAGTCAGCACCTCAGGAGTAAATGTCAGTTGGCTTTTCATAGCCGATCATTAAGAGTATCTCTACCGCTCCTGCGGTCTCTAGAGAGTTGAAAACAGCAATTGGGGCAATTGGACATTGCCCAAACGTTACAATAAGATTAGCCTATCAACACCTGATATGGGTAGTTAGTGACTTTGCCAGGTGAAAGGTAAACAAATGAAAAGGCAAATAGCCTAGGATACAAGCTGATTCAGCAAAAGGGCAGCAATCAGAATTCCCAACAGATGAAAGTGGAAGATGCCAGAACGAGCAGTATGGCTGGTGGCATTATTATGCTGGAGGGTCATGTCAGGATGAGCCTGTAGGAAGGGTACCACATGAGGGAGGAGGATGTCTTCCCTGTAACGCACAGCGTTGAGATTGCCTGCAATGACAACAAGCTCAGTCCGATTATGCTGTAACACACCGCCCCAGACCATGACGGACCCTCCACCTCGATCCCGCTCCAGAGTACAGGCCTCGGTGTAACGCTCATTCCTTCAGCGATAAACGCAAATCCGACCATCACCCCTGGTGAGACAAAACCGCAACTCGTCAGTGAAGAGCACTTTTTGCCTGTCATGTCTGGTCCAGCGACGGTGAGTTTTTGCCTATAGGCGACGTTGTTGCCGTACAACAGCCCTACAAGCCCTCAGTCCAGCCTCTCTCAGCCTATTGCGGACAGTCCGAGCACTGATGGAGGGATTGTGCGTTCCTGGTGTAACTCGGGCAAGTGTTGTTGCCATCCTGTACCTGTCCCGCAGGTGTGATGTTCGGATGTTCCGATCCTGTGCAGGTGTTACACGTGGTCTGCCACTGCGAGGACGATCAGCTATCCGTCCTGTCTCCCTGTAGCGCTGTCTTAGGCGTCTCACGGTACGGACATTGCAATTTATTGCCCTGGCACATCTGCAGTCCTCATGCCTCCTTTCAGCATGCCTAAGGCACGTTCACGCAGATGAGCAGGGACCCTGGGCATCTTTCTTTTGGTGTTTTTCAGAGTCAGTAGAAAGGGCTTTTTAGTGTCCTACCTTTTCATAATTGTGACCTTAATTGCCTACCGTCTGTAAGCTGTTAGTGTCTTAACGACCGTTCCACAGCTGCATGTTCATTAATTGTATATGGTTCATTGAACAATCATGGGAAACAGTGTTTAAACCCTTTACAATGAAGATCTGTGAAGTTATTTGGATTTTTACGAATTATCTTTGAAAGACAGGATCCTGAAAAAATTGGATTTTTTACAGAATTTTTAAGCAGTCTATTGTAATAACTTGATGTTCCTAAACAGACTTCCTACACTCACTGGCACCTTTCTTTCCATGGGCATCGCACAGGCCTAATGAGTCCAAGCTTTTTTCGGAAGCTGCATCGACAAACATTTACAATATAAAGGAATGTCTGACTGTTTTGCTGCTCGTAATATTTTAATAAAACCTTAATTATAGTCTACTGATTAAACTACTGTGTGCCTCCACTGACAACATCAATGCCATAACCAATTGCATTACCGCAAAGTGCAGGTACAATACCATCAGAACAACTCGATTTCTAGTCCCTTCCATAGTCTCACACATTCTTTAATTAAACACACTGAGGCTGGGTTTAGACAGGCACCCCAATTCTGATCTTTTTTTCCACTAATTTGTCTTTGTTTTATTTTTATATGTATCTTAAATGTCACCAGTAGCGCTGCTTGAAATTTGCACATTGGCGGATATTTTTAAGGACACAACTCAAATATTTCCACCCCTCCCACCTCAGCGCAAGCAAGCCTCTATAAGACGGGTAAATTACAAATAGCAGAGCGCTGGCATTTACAAGTCGAAATTTCCAGAGAGCGTGCGTTTGACACTGGTTCCGCCTTAACACCAACCGAAAATAGAGCCCTGGGTATAATTCTTTGTATTTATATTGTAATAAAAAGTATTCATGTTGTTTGCCAGAAAGGTAGTGATGTTAAGGACATTGTAATAACCTTATTGCTTCTGTGAATTTTTCTGCCTGGTAAAAGATTAGCTAGATACTGTAGCTATCTAAATTGGTACATTAGCTAGCTATCACACTTGTGGAAAAAAGCAGTTTAATACAATGAATTTTGACTGTCATAGCTCTGCATTCACAGAACATTACTTTGGCTTTGGCATGCATTGGTAGTCTTTTGCCCTTATGACAATACTGTAATGACCCGGCTGGGTCATAAAGGGAAAAGAGACGGACTCTAGGTGTGCAGGTCAGAACACAAGTTTATTCCTAAACTGGGCTATTGTTCCGGCCACAGCCCACGCCGCTAAATGCCGAACGTACACAATGTTACCCTGTCGAGTTAAGGGTCACTCTCATAGGAACAGATCAAGGCCCCGAACAGGAAGAAAGAAAGATGAGACAGTAATCCCTATTTATGCATTTCCAAATCCCGCGGGATTACCCATCCTACCCCCCCAACCTTTCCATCTGTCCTGACATATTTAACCCCTGCTAGTAGCCATGAGAACCATAACACACCCACAAACACAGAACACAATACCGGATCGTTACAATACTATTGGTTATGGCCCTTTGGATTCACAAGAGCTATGATAGTCCTTAGGTAGCAATCTAGATACCTAGTTAGACTAGCTAGCAAGCTAATTAGCTAGGCATTGTTTTCAAACAGACCTTTGTGTAATAGACAAGCGGTGATAATGTCACCATTTGTGTCAAACAAACATATGCATACCAATGTCAAACAAATTGGTATGCATATGATGTAGCCCTAATCATAGATGACACATTACATTTTATTTTATATAATCAACAAAAACTAGCTCATGCATTTTATTTGCTATCTACAGGTGGTTATTTCATTAGCTACATTGGTTATTTAGATGTGTTGATTGTCGAAGTGTCATACTCGACCCTTCTGCATGAAAACCGTTTTTCAGTTATACATAATAGACCATGTACTGAACATTACAATACATTCCTAACAGTGTTGTTTATGTTTTTTCTGTAGTATTTCAGTTTTGAAGAACCTCAGTCCTCATTTGGGGGAAGCTATCCCATGGATCTCCAGACATCCCAGACCGAGGACAGCCCCACTGGTGCACCTACCTGAATTTCTGGGAGATGGCCACTGACCTTGAAAGGAAGTGCGGTCAGGGCTTGGACATGTTTGAGCAGGATGGCACACATGGACCTTTTTTGCCTGGAGGAGGGGATTTTACGGCTTGTCCGGTCTACCAGAAATTACATTTTGGCATTGGCCGATCTGCAGGATCCAGGCACCGATCACATGCAGCATTAAAACAATATGTTGTTTAGCAGTATTGATCCCTGGGACAAGAACAGAGTGGTGATCTCTAGGTTGTAGAGCTCTGCGGCCTCATTTATAAACTGTACTTATGTACAAAATATACCCCAAAATGTGTGTGCGCCGGTTTTCTCACAAACGTTGGCATTTATAAAACTTAATTTGACATAAAAATGTCCTCTACGCAAAATTTAGACCATGCGTATGCACATCTTCTAGTGGTTGAAGTATTGTATTGCAAGCAAACAAGTAGGCCTAAGTATTTTGTGCAAATGGGGAATATGATGACACGCTTATTCATAAAATCATAATAACAAGATGCAGCCATTTGCCATAGTGAGAAGAGTGAAAATCAAGTGTGTTTTATTTTTGGAATCTAATGTAATTTGACATAGGAAACTATTTCCTATTTATTTTATTTTCATAACCATTGCAGAATAAATTCCTCACCTTTTCTGGCTGTGATGGGTTCATATTCCTGAAATAGCCATACACTAAATTACCATGAGCATCTCTCATTTAAATGGGCCTTTGTAAATAGATAGGCTCTGTATTTCAATTTTTACTATAGGCACCACGGTTTATAGCCTACAGATACATTTAACAGGTGAATATCAAGGCAGTTTATCTTTTACTTTAAAGTATATGTGATACTACTGTGTGTCATTTCAATTTGTTTTCAGTAGCAAAACAATGTTTCATAATTGGCGTGCAGTCCAGCATATATAGGTTGGGAGAAAAGTTGATGCAAAACATTGTTGAATTGAAACGTTCTGCTGACAGGTCCACAACATTTAGACTTTTTTTTCAGAAACTGTCTGTCCTTTGCCAAATACAGCATGAAATACTGTAAAAAAATTGGACCTTCTGGAGGCCATCAATAATCTATACTGAACAAAAAAATAAACGCAACTCGTAAAGTGTTGGTCCCATGTTCCATGAGCTGAAATAAAATCCCAGAAATGTATCATAGGCACAAAAAGCTTATTTCTCTCAAATGTTGTGCACAAATATGGTTACATACCTGTAAGTGAGCATTTCTCTTTTTGCCAAGATAATATGTCCACCTGACAGGTGTGGCATATCAAGAAGCTGATTAAACAGCATGATCATTACACAGGTGCACCTTGTGCTGGGGACAATAAATGGCCCCTCTAAAATGTGCTGTTTTGTCACACAACACAATGACACAAATATCTCAAGATTTGAGGGAGTGTGCAATTGGCATGCTGACTGCAAGAATGTCCACCAGAGCTGTTGCCAGAGAAGTGATTGTTCATTTCTCTACCATAAGCTGCCTCCAACATCGTTTTATAGAATGAGACAATCCCGCAGACCACGTGTAACCACGTCAGCCCAAGAGCTCCACATCCGGCTTCTTCCCCTGTGGGATTGTCTGTTACCAGCCACCCGGACAGCTGATGAAACTGTGGGTTTGCACAAACTGTTAGAAACCGTCTTTCTCAGGGAAGCTCATCTGCGTGCTCGTCGTCCTCACCAGGGTCTTGACTTGACTGCAGTTCGGCATTGTAACCGACTTCAGTGGGAAATGCTCACCTTCAATTGCCACTGGCATGCTGGAGATGAATCCCAGTATTCAGACCCCTTCACTTTTTCCACATTTTGTTACATTAGCCTTATTCTAAAATTGATTAAAGTAAGTGTTTTCCTCATCAATCTGCACACAATACCCCATAATGACAAAGTGAAAATAGTTTTTTTTAAATGTTTAGCAAATGTAAAAACAGAAATAGCTTAATTTACATAAGTATTCAGACCCTTTGCTATGAGACTCGATGTTGAGCTCAGATGCATCCTGTTTCCATTGATCATCCTTGAGATGTTTCTACAACTTGATTGGAGTCAAGCTGTGGTGAATTCAATTGGACATGATTTGGAAAGGCACACACCTGTCTATATAACGTCCCAGAGTTGACAGTACATGTCAGAGCAAAAATCAAGCCATGATGTCAAAGGAATTGTCCGTAGAGCTCTCAGACAGGATTGTGTCAAGGCAGAGATCTAGGGAAGGGTAACAAAAATGTTCTGCATCATTGAAGGTCCTCAAGAACACAGTGGCCTCCATCATACTTATATGGAAGAAGTTTGGAACCACCAAGACTCTTCCTAGAGCTGGCCGCCCGGCCAAACTGAGCAATTGTGGGAGAAAAGCCTTGATCAACGAGGTGACCAAGAACCCGATAGTCCCTCTGACAGAGCTCGAGAGTTCCTCTGTGGAGATGGGAGAACCGTCCAGAAGAACAACCATCTCTTGAGCACTCCACAAATCCGGCCTTTATGGTAGAGTGGCCTTTCCTCCGTAAGAGGCACATGATAGCCCGCTTGAAATTTGCCAAAAGGCACCTAAAGGACTCTTAGACCATGAGAAACAAGATTCTCTGGTGGTGGCAGCATCATGCTGAGAGGATGTTTTTCAGCGGCATGGACTGGTAGACTAGTCAGGATCGGGGGAAAGATGAACGGCGCAAAGTACAGCGATATCATTGATGAAAACCTGCTCTAGAGCGCTCAGGACCTCAGAACGGTGCGAAAGTTCACCTTCCAACAGGACAACAACCCTAAGCACACAGCCAAGACAACGCAGGAGTAGCTTCGGGACAAGTCTCTGAATGTCCTTGAGTGACCCAGCCAGAGCCCGGACTTGAACCTGATCGAAGATCTCTGGAGAGACCTGAAAATAGCTGTGCAGCGACACTCCCCATCCGACCTGACAGCTTCAAAGGACCTGCAGAGAAGAATGGGAGAAACTCACCAAATACAGGTGTGCCAAGCTTGTAGCGTCATACCCAAGAAGACTCAAGGTTGTAATCGCTGCCAAAGGCGATTCAACAAAGTGCTGAGTAAAGGGTCTGACTACTTATGTAAATGTGTTTTTGTTTTTTACTAAAATATACATTTGCAAATATGTCTAAAAACCAGTTTTTGCTTTGTCATGGGGTATTGTATGTAGATTGATTGAGGGAAAAACAACTATTTAATCCATTTTAGTACAAGGCTGTAACGTAACAAAATGTGAAGAAAGTCAAGGTCTGAATACTTTACGAATGCACTGTATGTTCTTAATTCAACGAGAGTTAGTATTTTGCAGTTTAGTATCTCTAATATATACAATGGGACAATGATCACTGAGATCATGTGCAAATACACCACTAGACAAATATTTATGAGGGTTATTAGTTAGAATTAAGTCAATCAATGAGGAGTTAACAGGGTTTTTCACATTTACCTGTGTAGTTCAGTTAAGTCGGATTAAAATCAGTGCATATACTCTTAAATTTATCTATTGATAAACTGGGTAAATCAAGATGTAGCCTGGTCCTATTCACAATACAAGTGAATACATATTCAATAGGAGTGTGTTAATGCATTGAGTTACTGAGCTTGTTTTGGATGATTTCATGGGGCTAAATGAAAAACAACCTGTTTCCCTTCCATTTGGAACTTAATTATACTGATCAACAACATTTGCATAGAAGAAGCAATCTCTTCTTGTATAAATGTGCGTGATATCTCTTTAAGACCCATGACGTCATTCAGACACACATAGTTCTTGACTGGGAGTGGGAGCAGTGGTGTAAAGTACTTAAATAGAAATACTTTAAAGTACTACTTAAGGAGTTTTGGGGGGTAATTGTACTTTACTGTTTATACTGAACAAAAAATGTAAACACAGCATGCAACAATTTCAATGATTTTACTGAGTTACAGTTCATATAAGGACATTTGTCAATTGAAATAAATTCATTAGGCCCTAATCTATGGATTTCCTATAACTGGGCAGGGTCGCAGCCATGGGTCAGCCTGGGAGGGCATAGGCCCACCCACTGGGGAGCCAGGCCCAGCCAATCAGAATGAGTTTTTGCCCACAAAAGGGCTTTATTACAGACATAAATTCTCCTCAGTTTCATCAGCTGTCTGGGTGGCTGGTCTCAGACGATCCTGCAGGTGAAGAAGCCAGTTGTGGAGTCCTGGGTTGGCATGGTTACACGTGGTTGTGAGGCCGGTCGGACGTGCTGCCAAATTCTCTAAAATGACGTTGGTAGAGAAATTAGCATTCAATTATCTGGCAACAGCTCTGGTGGACATTCCTGCAGTCAGCATGTCAATTGCACGCTCACTCAAAATTTGAGACATCTGGCATTGTTGTCTGACAAAACTGCACTTTTTTGTGGCTTTTTTTATTGTCCCCAGCACAAGGTGCACCTGTGTAATGATAATACTGTTTAATCAGCTTCTTGATATGCCACACCTGTCAGGTGGATGGATTATCTTGGCATAGAAAAAATGCTCACTAACATGGATGTAAAATATTTGTCAACTAAATTTGAGAGAAATAAGCTTTTTGTGCATATAGAGCATTTTGGGGATCTTTTATTCCAGCTCATGAAACATGGGAGCATATCGAGACATCGGCTGCGCGACTTGATCCTCTCTCAATCAGTAGATGACATGAGATACATTTGACAGAAGTTCTGAAGTAACAAAAATTGTAGTGCCAAACCTCTTTTCATGTTCGAGTATCGAAAAAGATTAGAAGTTTCTGTATACTATGCAACACTAGACTGACACCAGGCAACATTCGTTGACTTTAGTTGTTGAAGGACAGTATCAAGTCTACTGTAGAAGATAAAGAGCTGGTACAGTGCTTGAAATTGTACAGTGAAGATACTTTGATAAAACCCAACAGCTGAGTGCGTGTGCGTACAGGAACCGAGGGGTACTAGTTCCACCTGAATGAGAAGGCACTGGGGTAGTGGGACTGGTTGTATTCCCCCACTTTTATTCGCCCTGGTGCTGTACCCTTACATAGATTAAGCTCAAGTCTGTGCGTGACTGCCAAGCATTTGATGCCAGAGCGAGTGGTTCTAATTTGTGGCCTCACCGTGCCCTTTGACAGTAAACACTGGCTAAGAGCTCAGGAATCTTAAGAGCTATAAAATATTTGCAGGTTACTCCTGTAATGCTCAGTATGTGTATCTCTCTCTCTCTCTCTATGATCCTCTAACTAAAAGCAGGTACAAGTGCCAAACAATGGCCTGAACTGTCCATCAAAATTGGAGTGCCTCATAAGTTTTGGTTAAGTTTCTGGAAATTCTTTTTTTTCAGTCACATTTACTTTTTGAGTCATATCAACCTTTCATATCAACCTATCAACCTTTCATATCAACCATATTAACCTTTGTTGAAGGGTAAATCATTGTAAGGCATGGCACATTTGGCTCTGTGCTCATGGTAGTAGTAGTCACAGCAAGCCGGCAGCAAGCGCCTGATCCCGCGGTGCCATTTTGCTAGCTTGACCCCAGGTACTTCAACGGCAGCTGTTGGTTTAGTGTTTCTGTATCAATATGTACCTTTTAAAAATTCAAGTCCTTTGGGGTCCTTTTGACCCCAGCTTAAAAACACCTAATTTCGTCTATAGTAATATGATAGATAGAACCTTTTTGAATCTAGTTTTCTCAGGAGACAAAATAATAAGTTATCCATACCACCAGGATGATGGGTGGAGAGGACTTGTATCAGAGGACCTGTATCTGCAGAGATAATGCTCTCCATGTACTCACCTAAGAGTGTACTTTTCTATACCACATTGTATGACTCAGCACAAAACCAAAATTACCTTATTTTTTGTGCATATTAAAAATCTGCAAATGGTATACAAAGTCTGCCAATGGAATAAATACTTCATACAACTGCAATACAAAACTCAGATACCCTCTGAATCTACATAGATATCTGTATTGGTGTGTATTCTCCTAAAAGGTATTTATTCTAGGGCAAATCTAAAAAAGTATTTATTTGAATTCAGATTTCTCTGGTGATATAATATTAAGTTAAACGTATCATCAGAGGGTGGAGGGGGACCTGTACCATTGATTTTGACAAGCAGAGCTGGAGCACATGATGTACTCATCTTATGGTTATAACTGGTTGTAACTATGTATGACCATGTACAAAATCCAAGTGACCTTACATATATGCTTAGTTGCAGTCAAAACAGCTCATAAAGGTCTGTCAGTGCTATGAATAATTGGTAGAACTGTAATACAGAAAGTAGCTACCCTCTGAATGTACACATAGTATGTCTTCTCTGAAAAAAATATATTCTACGGGAAATGGTATATAAATATCAGAATTCCTATAATATCCTCCAATATTCTATGTTTTCAACTTGTTATGGTTGCTATAACATTTGGTTTGAATGGGCTTTTCGAAGATTGAGCATTATTTTTTAAGCATCCCGTCATAGTCCTGACCACTTTCATTGTTACACTAGCAGTGATGCTAATGCTGGCAGTGGGGTAAGTAAATAAAGAAAACTAAGCCATATTTTTGGTAATTGTCTGTCAGGATCAATCGATTAATCCCTTTTTGTCCATAAAAGTAAGTAACATTTTGGTGTGATAAAACAAGAACATCGGAAAAAAGCTGCAATTTAATGATGAGAAACATTTATATTTTCGTTTGAAACAATATGCAAACAATAACATTATTTACATGTCTAATGATGTTTTGAATTAAGTCGATTTTTTTTTGCTATGATTGTTGCTTTTTCCAATAGTTTTATTATTTAAAAAATATAGTATTTTGAATATATTCATTGATAAACCATGTATATCCATACCCCTTGACTTTTTTCACATTTTGTTGGGTTACAGCCTGAATTCAAAATGTATTGATTTTCACCCATCTACACAAAATACCCCATAATAACAGTGAACAAAATGTTTTAGAAATCTTTGCGAATGTATTGAAAATTAAATACAATAAATATATAATTTACATAAGTATTCACACCTCTGAGTCAATACCTTATAGAAGCACCTTTAGCAGAGATTACAGCTGTGAGTCTTTCTAAGTCTGTAAGAGCTTTCCACACCTGGAATGGACAACATTTGCCCATTATCAAAATTCTTCAAGCTCTATCAAATTGGTTGTTGATCATTGCTAGATAACTATGTTCAGGTTTTGGCATGGATTTTCAAGCAGATTAAAGTCAAAACTGTAACTCAACCACTCAGGAACATTCACTGACTTCTTGGTAAGCAACTCCAGTTTAGATTTGGCCTTGTATTTTAGGTTATTGTCCTGTTGAAAGGTGAATTAATCTCCCAGTGTTTGGTGGAAAGCAGACTGATCTAGGTTTTCGTCTAGGATTTTGCCTGTGCTTAGCTCCATTCCGTTTATTTTCTGAAAAACTCCCCAGTCCTTAACTTTTACAAGTATACACATAACATGATGCAGCGACCACTATGTTTGAAAATATGGAGAGTGGTAATGTGAGTGGTAATCAGTAATGTGTTGTATTGGATTTGCCCCAAACATAACACTTTGTATTCAGGACCAAAAGTGAATTGCTTTGCCACAATGTTTTCAGTATTACTTTTGTGCCTGGTTGTCAATTAGATTAGTATTGTGGAGTAACTACAATGTTGTTGATCCATCCTCAGTTTTATCTTATCACAGCCATCACGGCCTCATGGTGAAATCCCTGAGCCGTTTCCTTCCTTTCTGACAACTGAGTTAGGAAGGATGCCTGTATCTTTGTAGTGACTGGGTGTATTGATACACCATCCAAAGTGTAATTAATAACTTCCCCATGTTCAAAGGGGTATTCAAAAAATATATATTTTTTAGGTTTTTGCCTGCCATATGAGTTCTGTTATACTCACAGACATCCTTCAAACAGTTTTAGAAACGTCTGAGTGTTTTCTATCCAATACTAATAACAATATGCATATATTAGCAACTGGGCCTGAGGAGCAGGCAGTTTACTCTGGGCACCTCTGGGCACCTTTTCATCCAAGCTACTCAATACTGCCCCTGCAGCCATAAAAAGTTTTAAGAAAGCTAAAGTTTGTCATCTTAAAATGACTTCATTAACCCTAACAAAAAATGTATCAACCCCTACAAAAATGTCCATTAATTATAATTCACATAATAATTCACAATTCCTGTTGCTGCAGGGTTATTTTTCTGCTGTAGCAAACAGGCTCAAATTAAGATCCTACATCTGTAGCTGAAGATAGCAGAAGCTCTATAAGACTTCAGACTGGGGTCAGTATAGTTTGTGTCTTATACTTCACAGGTTATTCCAAGTTGGTGGTCTGGTATTGTGTCTCATAATCCCTACACCAGTGGAGGCTGCTGAGGGGAGGACGGCTCATAATAATAGTCGGAACGGCGTGAATGGAATTGCATCAAACACATGGAAACCGTATGTTTGATGTATTTGATACTATTCCACTGATTCCGCTCCAGCCATTACCACGAGCCCGTCCTCCCCAATTAAGGCACCACCAACCTCCTGTGCCCCACACATATGGGCTTGATGCCTTCAATCTCACACAAATTATGTATACATACACTACCCACACTACCCACCATTGCGACCTGTACGCTCTCGTTGGTTGGCCCTCGCTTCATACTCGTCGCCAAACCCACTGGCTACAGGTTATCTACAAGTCTCTGCTAGGTAAAGCCCCGCCTTATCTCAGCTCACTGGTCACCATAGCAGCACCCACTCGTAGCACGCGCTCCAGCAGGTATATCTCACTGGTCACCCACAAAGCCAATTCATCCTTTGGTCATCTTTCCTTCCAGTTCTGCTGCTAATGACTGGAACGAACTGCAAAAATCTCTGAAGCTGGAGACTCATATCTCCCTCACTAGCTTTAAGCACGAGCTGTCAGAGCAGCTCACAGATCACTGCACCTGTACATAGCCCATCTGTAAACAGCCCATCTATCTACCTACCTCATCCCCATACTGTATTTATTTATTTATCTTGCTCCTTTGCACCCCAGTATCTCTACTTGCACATTCATCTTCTGCACATCTACCATCAAATCAAAATTATTTAAATAGCCCTTCTTACATCAGCTGATATCTCAAAGTGCTGTACAGAAACCCAGCCTATAACCCCAAACAGCAAGCAATGCAGGTGTAGAAGCACGGTGGCTAGGAAAAACTCCAGAGAAAGGCCAAAACCTATTCCAGTGTTTATTTGCTATATTGTAATTACTTTGCCACCATGGCCTATTTATTGCCTTAACTCCCTTATCTTACCTCATTTGCACTCACTGTATATAGACTTTTTGTTTTCTTTTGTTCTACTGTATTATTGACTATGTTTTGTTTATTCCATATGTAACTCTGTGTTGTTGTATGTGTCGAATTGCTATGCTTTATCTTGGCCAGGTCGCAGTTGCAAATGAGAACTTGTTCTCAACTAGCCTACCTGGTTAAATAAAGGTGAAATAAAATAAATAAATATAAGATTAGTACAATGATGTTTGCCAGGTGGTTAAACATCTTTGAGGCTGCTACAGGTGTTTGAATCTGCTGAGAGAAAGATGGAGAGGAGAATCTGCAACACATCACATAGCTGCACCTGTTCTGTAACCGGTTCAGGGCTGGCCTCATTGTGGTGTGTCTTTACTCATACACTCACAGATTCATTTCCTTAAGAACAGAACACACATCAAGGTGGCAACAGGAGCCCTGGAGTCTCAGTAGGAACGTAGACCCTAGCGTGTAAACGCACCATAATCATGGGTAATGGCTGCATCTGTCAAATTGTTGGTGCGTGCCACTGCCAACTCATGTGCTTTTGGCTTGCTTGCCCAGCGTTTCAAAGCACCTGTTTAACCAAAGCACTTGGTTTTATGTCTGTGTGGGCTGCTTGCATGTTTTTAGCGTGGCACTCCAGATGCCCAAAAGCACCTCTCGTTTTTACTCCGGAAAAAATGCAGTGTGTTCTCCGCCTAAGGATGTTTTACATGTTGAGCCAAGGTGTTTATGCTAAACAGGGACGTGATGGGCCACCACTTTTACCATCTCTGCTGCTTCATACCACGACCCGGAAGTTGCCCCGTTCCCACTTCACTTGAACTATGCCTCTCCCAAAAGTGATCCCCTGTCTTAACTGACATTTATGATGTAGTAGAGGGATGCATGACCTTCAAAAACTGCCCCCCCCCCCCCCCCACCTGCCTCGCCTCCTTATCTTTGCAAAACGCACAAAGGTTTGAGCAGCGAAAGGTTCTTGTGTGCAAAGCTAGCACTCAGGTTTCATTTGAGCAAGGTGTTAATTAATTAGATAGATTAATCAAGGTTAATTCAACTTGGGGAAGCATACGTCTTAGTGAACAAGAGAAATAACTGAGAGCGGACGCTTGATTTGCGCACACACACGCACACACTCAAGGGAACGTAAACAATGGCTAGTGCGCAGTTTGAGCAACTGTTTAGGCTAATTAAACTAAGGGAGAGGGTGAGACAGGGATTTAGTGTTTAGCGATGTAGTGTTCAGCATTGTGTGCACTTGCCTTCTTAAGGGTAAGTAAGCATTTCACGGTAAGGTCTACACCTGTTGTATTCGGCGCATGTGACAAATAAGATTTGATTTGATTTGCTGCACTTACTATCCCATTCGTTTCATATGAAGTTTAAATGGCTCAGTTAGCAAGTTAACGTTACCTAGCTAGCAATTGTTTTGCACATTTCAAACTTCAGAAATAATGCACAACACTCCTTAGCTAGATGTAAACGATGTAACTAAGACTTTCTCTAGAAAAAATGATTTAATATGCAGATTTATTGTTTTCATTAAGATCAATTCTATTTTGAAAATGAAAGGGGTGTATGTTACTGGGAAAAGTACCCTCTTTTCTCCTTGTTGATGCTCATGTCATGCTTTCTGGTTGGCTCAAAGTCGACGGCCACGCTGATTCTACGTGTTGAAACAGCGAGAGAAACTGCGGTCTTCCTGGCATACTGCAGGTCTTGTTCTAGCAAGCGAAGGAATGGCCCCCTACTGTGCAGGTCGGCAATCTTGATGGTGTGTCCCTGCCAAACGTTTGGGGAAGAGAAGGGGCATGAGGTTGCAAGGGGTAGATAAGGTGAAGAGAGTGTGGATGTCTCCACAAACAGCATATAAAACTTGAATGATTCTGTCCACATCATTAAGTCTACTTGTCCTCCGCCCTTCATCCATAAGGTTGGTATAACCATCTGACATAAAGAAGTATTGTATAATGTATTGAGCATGCTAAGTAGTATGCTATTATGGACATGGGAGCATAACCAATGAGTAACAATGAAAAGAGTGACTACTGTGAGTGTAGACTCTCCCATTTGATAGCCCTTGACATAATGTGTATGGAATTCAATGTAGTAACAGCTAGACGTTGATAAGCGGTTGGACTTTGCCCAGAGGGTGCTACTTGGACAATAAAACATTTGTCTTCCGGCCAGACCATCTGAATGCAGTCTAGTCTAAACTACAAGAGGGAGGCACCTTGAGCAAATAAGCCTACGTTACTTTCTCAGTCACCAACTGCACCACCTTCCCAGTTGCATGGAAAAGATCTTAGCTGATAACAGCTATTGTGAGAAAACAAAGTCGAAATTCTAGAGAACACTATAAAACAACTGCATTTGTAATGATATGTAGGGAAGCGAGGATTGCTGTGTCATGCTTCGGCAATACATCCATAATCCACATTATCATATCCTATAAATCAAGTTTAAATGACTTGAGAAGCGAATATGGAAACAGATGTCAGAGTGAGCTGATTGAGGTCACAAGAGGTTCTTGAGTGTTTGAAGTTCATGTACAGACTTGGACAATGCGATCCAGACAGGTCCAAAGAAACCACTACGATCCATTAAAGTACCCAGACCAGGACATGTTGAGACATGTCTGTCTAGAGGTGGCTAATCGTGTAGCTCTGTCCTAGCACCAAATATAGACTGCCGAAGCAGTTTTAAACTGACCTGCCTGAAACCCCATCAATTATGTTATGTAAATATCAATTTGTGGCACATTCTTTTGTAACTGCGGACCGTCCACACCCTTCAGTTGGCACTCTCATGGGAAAGCAAACATTGCGCCTAGAAGGTACTGTTAAGCCTGGAACTCAAGAGAAGCTTTGAGCCATGACAATGCCCTCATTGTTTTGCCATGGCACGGCTGGCATGCAAAGGGCATAGGTGTGAGAGAATCACATGAGAGGAGGTCATTTTGGTTGTGTTGACTCTAATTATTCGTATTTCTTTATTCTAACCTGTTTGCCTGCCTTCCTCTCTGTCAGTCTCTTCAACTGACTTATACAGTACATTCAGAAAGTATTCAGACCCCTTGACTTTTTCCACACTTTGTTACGTTACATCCTTATTCTAAAATTGATTAAATCGTTTTAATCTACACACAATACCCCACTATGACAACACAAAGACAGGTTTTTATACATTTACAGAAGTATTCAGACCCTTTTCTCAATACTTTGTTGAAGCACCTTTGGCAGTGATTTCAGCCTTGAGTCTTCTTAGGTATGACGCTACAAGCTTGGCACCTGTATTTGGGGAGTTTCTCCCATTCTTCTCTTCAGATCCTCTCAAGCTCTGTCAGGTTGGATGGTGCGCTTCGCTGCTCAGCTATTTTCAGGTTTCTCCAGAGAAGTTTGATCTGGTTCAAGTCCGGGCTCTGGTTGGGTCACTCAACGCATTCAGAGACTTGTCCCGAAGCCACTCCTGCATTGTCTTGGATGTATTCTTAGGGTCGTTGTCCTGTTTGAAGGTGAACCTTTGCCCCAGTCTGTGGTCCTGAACGCTCTGGAGCAGGTTTCATCAAGGATCTCTTCGTTCATCTTTCCCTCGATCCTGATTAGTCTCCAAGTCCCTGCCACTGAAAAACATCTCCACAGCATGATGCTGCCACCCGCATGCTTCACCGGAGGGATGGTGCCAGGTTTCCTCCAGGAGTGATGCTTGGCATTCAAGCCACAAATTTAAGTCTTGGTTTCATCAGACCAGAGAATCTTGTTTCTCATGGTCTGAGAGTCCTTTAGGTGCCTTTTGGCAAACTCTTGTGCCTTTTACTGAGGAGCGGCTTCTGTCTGTCCACTACCATAAAGGCTTGATTGGTGGAGTGCTTCAGAGATGGTCCTTCTGGAAGATTCTCCCATCTCCACAGAGGAACTCTGGAGCTCTGTCAGAGTGACCATCGGGTTCTTGGTCACCTCCCTGACCAAGGCCCTTCTCCCCCAATTGCTCAGTTTGGCCGGCAGGCCACCTATAGGAAGCGTTTTAGTCGTTCCAAACTTCTTCAATTTAAGAATGATGGGGACCACTGTGTTCTTGGGGACCTTCAATGCTGCAGAAATGTTTTGGTACCTTTCCCCAGGTCTGTCCCTTGACACAATCCTGTGTCGGAGCTCTACGGACAATTCCTTCGACCTCATGGCTTGGTTTCTGCTCTGACATGCACTGTCAACTTGTTTGTTCTATTATTGCATTTGTTCGATTACAGGCTCAAAATGGCCTGAAACAAAGAACTTTCTTGTACGAGAGCTTCAGTTTCTTGGCAATTTCTCGCATGGAATAGCCTTCATTTCTCAGAACAAGAATAGACTGACGAGTTTCAGAAGAAAGGTCTTTGTTTCTGGCCATTTTGGGCCTGTAATCGAAGCCACAAATGCTGATGCTCCAGATACTCAACTAGTCTAAAGAAGGCCAGTTTTATTGCTTCTTTAATCAGAACAACAGTTTTCAGCTGTTCTAACATAATTGCAAAAGGGTTTTCTAATGATCAATTAGCCTTTTAAAATGATAAACTTGGATTAGCTAACACAGCATGCCATTGGAACACAGGAGTGATTGTTTACAACATTAACAATGTCAACACTGTATTTCTGATCAATTTGATATTGTTTTAATTAATGGACAAAAAATGTGCTTTTCTTTCAAAAACAAGGACATTGGACCCCAAACTGTTGAACTGTAGTGTATATTTGCAAATAAATTTGAAAACCTGTTTTCGCTTTGTCATTATGGGTATTGTGTGTAGACTGATGACATTGTTTTTATTTAATCAATTTTAGAAAAAGGCTGTAACGTAACAAAATGTGGAAAAGGGGAAGGGGTCTGAATAAGTTCCAAATGCACAGTACCTCTGCCCCAGAATCTTCTTTCAAATGTTCTTGTCTTTCAAGCCTCATAGTGGACCTGTTCTTGTAACAAGGTCTCTCTGGACCATGTAGATAAGGTGAGACAGTTGTCAAACCCTTGTGAAGCAAATGGCTTCACCTCCACCATGAGGCAACGGCAGTTCCACTCACCAACCTGACATTTTAGGAACTACAACCCCATTGCGACAGAGATGTACGGATTGTCAGAAATGTCGCGCCCCGGAGCAATGAAGCAGGGTGCCCTCCCCTATCCCCTCCTTGTTGTGACACATGACTAGTGGCACCAGAGCACGCCCTTGTTATGGGCTGGTTACCGACAAGGTGGCAACCCCACTGAGAGGCCTGACCTTTGTCTTCTCTCTCGCTTCCCCCCTCTATCTCTCTTTCTTCCTCCCTCCTTTTCTCTTGTGACATGCTCTCACTTTCTCCGTCTGTTTTCTCGTGGTATGCTCCCCCTCTCAATCTCTCTCTTTTTTTGTGGCTTGCTCTCTCATGCGATTACTCTCCTCCATATGATTTCTAATACTCTTTCACTGCTCTCTCGCTCCTTCTCTCCCATACTCGCAATAGACATGTTGTTTCATCTTAGGCTCTATGGAAATGTGATACCGAGTACTATTATTCCAGGCATATCTTCTGCAAATCAGCATCATTACAGTGCCTGCACAAACAATGCCCACTAGAAATGGTTGAAAATCTCCTTATTATATAGAGGAAGGTTAATACGTATACAAAAGTGCATATTTATCGTAAAGATGTGTACGGTTGTATGTATTCATTAGTTCATTTTTTGAAAATTTGTATCTACTCAGATTGTTTAGGAGCTTTGCGTCATTGGGACATCAGCGCTGTGACGTCTCCCCATCGGTGATGCACATTCTTCTATTTAGTCTCGGCTAATCATGTCACCGAAATAGGTGTTGGCCATGTGTGATTACTAATATGACTGCTGCCTTTGACGCTAATGAACTGGCACTGAATTTGTTTGCACATTATTAGCAATCTGCTTCAGCCAGTGTCTTGTTTTGTCATACGCAGCTATTTGCGTTTGACATACTGGTAGCCATGTTCATACAGTCTTTTGAGCTTTCCAAACCATTAGGTGCATACCACTCTTTCCCCAGACACTTGCTCTCTTTCTCTCCCTCAGTGAAAGGAAGCAAATGATAGAAGCTTTCTTCCTTTGCTTCAGTGAAGGGCAGAAGTTCAGGTTCTCTCTGCGGTTAAAGCAAGAGATGGATAGAAGAGTTCTTCCTTTCCTTCAGTGAAGGGCAGAAGCTTGTTGATAGGAACAGAAGGGGAGAATAGCACCCACTGCCTAAGGAGGGTGGAGGTGGAGGGTGCCAGTCACAAAAGCAGCCACTCCTGATCCACTGACCCCATATGACCTCCTTTCCTAAAGGTTACAGCCACCCCCTACCTCCCTCAGAGAAACCAATCGTCGCCTACCACTGTTATTGCTAGCGCTCACCCCTCACATTGTACACCCTGGCACCCGACCACACACACAGACACACTCCAAATCTTGGCTTCCACCCACTCACCCACCCACCCACCCACCTGCCTCCCCAAACCCCCAGCCAAATATCAGGGGTTTCCAACATCGGAATCTCAGGAGAGATCCCTCAGGGGACCCCCTCCACTCCCAACCACTGCCAGTACACGCTTCCACGGAATTAGTTCCATCTGGCCTAGTTTATGCCCCAGCACCTGATAAACTAGATGCGATCTATATGTTCGGCTTGCAAAAATCTTTCTTGGCTGCCTTCTCTCTCTCTTTTGCTCGCTTTCTCTCTCTGTCTCTCTTTTTCCCGTTCCTCTCTTTTTCTGTGTTCGTCTATCTTTATCCTGCTTTCATTTTCTCTGTGCTTCTCCATGTCAGAGCTGACAAGCTCACATTCTTAATCATTTGGTGGCTCTGTGGTGTTTTTACCCCAGTGACTCCGGTGTCAGTATTCGTGCAGATATCTCTGGCATTGCTTTATCTTTTTAAACCCTTTGCGATGTAAAGAATCTGGCTATCTCTTTGTCTATCTCGGTCTGCTCATTGTCTCACCACAGCAAATGTACAGAGCCGCAAATCAGTTCAATGAGGCTTTCAACTCATAGCAGCAGCCTCCTGGCAGGCTCCCAAAGCTAGCTAAGTCGACCAGACATGTTGTTTATGCTCAAACAGATAGGCCTGGAAGAGTAAGAGAGCAAAGCATTGGCGGGGTTGGCTTTTGTTGTGATTTAAATTGCTAATTGTCATAAATTAACTCTGAGATAATCTATAGATAATCCGAGTTAAAAATATATTTATGTTAACTATCGTTGCAATTG
Source organism: Salvelinus sp. IW2-2015 (assembly GCF_002910315.2). NCBI lineage: Eukaryota > Metazoa > Chordata > Actinopteri > Salmoniformes > Salmonidae > Salvelinus > Salvelinus sp. IW2-2015. Next base: position 151,192 of record NW_019942555.1, on the reverse strand, counting down.
TTTATTGGTAATTTAGATAATGGGTGACGTGTCTCAGTGTATACATTTTTCTGTATTCGTGTGTGGGTGTTCATAGGATCAGAAAAAAAAACATATTCCTGTCAGTGGTCACACAGTTGTCTTCGCATGGTTTGCAATTCAACAAGTGATGATTTCATGGTCATTTGGAACATCCCAATGCTCCCGGGCCACAGACAGAAGACCATGATGATGGCTCCATTTACAGTGCAGTCGAACGGAAGAAGTCCCTCAACCCAATATCCGTCCCAGTAACCCCCTCACTCAAGCAATAGTAATGCAATGACAATCAAACGAGACAGCAACAGCCGTTTAATCAAACCAGTGTGTACAATTAGCCCTCTTCTCGGAGGCTAGCCTCTTGAGCTAGCAGCTTCTGGTGAGCCAGTGCTAATGTCTGCTATTTAGACTTGATATTTCATATCTATATAACATATTTGACCGAATTCAGGTCTATGGTAGCCTAGGTCAATGTCAGTGTGGGCATTGGTTGGGCCATGGGAATGGAGTCTCCTGGTATATGAGATGTAGTGCCAATGATTCTCAAAACCAATGGGATGTTCTGTCAAAATTATTCTGATAAAGCTTATAAGTACTTTTTTTTGCTTTCAAGACAGTGTGACATTTTAGTTCTGACTATGCACTTGCTGTAGCAGGCAAGCTATTTGATCTTATTCTCTAAATGTCATACATTTTGTTGAGTTTTATGTGCAGAGTTGTCATTACGTGTAGATTGCAATTGAGAGAGTGTATTGGGATTTACTTCAGTGTGATGCTGCAGTTATTGTGGACTCCACACACACACACACAGTTTCAGACACGTAAAAATGATATCAATCTCTATCTTGGCAGCGTACGTTGATTCATCATGATGTGGTTAATGCCTCATCACTCACTGGTGATTCATACAGTACCAACCAAGGCCAGGTCATGGCAGTGACATGCTATCAATGACACTATCATTGACACTTCAAATCAAATTTATTGGTCACATACACGTGTTTAGCAGATGTTATTGCGGGTTGGTAATCAAGCCTACTACTGTTCTGTCGTCTGCAAACTTGATAATTGAGTTGGAGGCGTGCTTGGCCACGCAGTCATGGGTGAACAGGGAGTACAGGAGAGGGGGCTGAGCACACACCCTTGTGGGACCCCAGTGTTGAGTATCAGCGAAGAGTAGGTCTTGTTTCCTACCTTCACCACCTGGGGGCAACCCGTCAGGAAGTCCAGGACCCAGTTGCACAAGGCGGGGTTCAGACCCAGGGCCTCGAGCTTGATGATGACATTGGAGGGTACTATGGTGTTGAATGCTGAGCTATAGTTAATGAACAGCATTCTTACATAGGTATGCCTCTTGTCCAGATTTTTATTTTTATTTCACCTTTATTTAACCAGGTAGGCCAGTTGAGAACAAGTTCTCATTTACATCTGCGACCTGGCCAAGATAAAGCAAAGCAGTGCGACACAAACAACACAGAGTTACACATTGGATAAACAAACATACAGTCAATAACACAATAGAAAAATCTATATACAATGTGTGCAAATGTAGTAAGATTAGGGAGGTAAGGCAATAAATAGGCCATAGTGGCGAAATAATTACAATTTAGCATTAACACTGGAGTGATAGATGTGCAGAAGATGATGTGCATGTAGAGATACTGGGGTGCAAAAGAGCAAAAAAATAAATAACAATATGCGGATGAGGTAGTTGGGTGGGTTATTTACAGATGGGCTGTGTACAGGTGCAATGATCAGTAAGCTGCTCTGACAGCTGATACTTCAAGTTAGTGAGGGAGATATAAGTCTCCAGCTTCAGTGATTTTTGCAATTCGTTCCAGTCATTGGCAGCAGAGTACTGGAAGGAAAGGCGGCCAAAGAGGAGTTGGCTTTGGGGATGACCAGTGAAATATACTTGCTGGAGCGCGTGCTACGGGTGGGTATTTCTATGGTGACCAGTGAGCTGAGATAAGGCGGGGCTTTACCTAGCAAAGACTTATAGAAGACCTGGAGCCAGTGGGTTTGGCGATAAATATGAAGCGAGGGCCAGCCAACGAGAGCATACAGGTCGCAGTGGTGGGTAGTATATGGGGCTTTAGTGACAAAACGGATGGCACTGTGATAGACTACATCCAACTTGCTGAGTAGAGTGTTGGAGGCTATTTTGTAAATGACATCGCCGAAGGCAAGGATCGGTTGGATAGTCAGTTTTACGAGGGTGTGTTTAGCAGCATAAGTGAAGGAGGCTTTGTTGTGAAATAGGAAGCCGATTCTAGATTTAATTTTGGATTGGAGATGCTTAATGTGAGTCAGAAAGGAGCGTTTACAGTCTAACCAGATGGGATGGTTAGACAGATGGGACAGGGCAGTGTGCAGTGTGGTGGTGATTTCGTCGTCTGTGGATCTATTGGGGCGGTAAGCAAATTGAAGTGGATCTAGGGTGGCAGGTAAGGTGGAGGGGATATGATCCTTGACTAGTCTCTCAAAGCACTTCATGATGACAGAGGTGAGTGCTACGAGGCAATAGTAATTTATTCAATTACCTTTGCTTTCTTAAGTACATGGACAATGGTGGCCGAAGCATGTGGGGACAACAGACTGGGATAGGGAGAGATTGAATATATCTGTAAACACACCAGTCAGCTGGTCTGTGCATGCTTTGAGGACGCGGTTAGGGATACCATCTGGGCCGGCAGCCTTGCGAGGGTTAACACGCTTAAAGGTCTTACTCACGTCGGCCACAGAGAAGGAGAGTCCACAGTCCTTGATAGCGGGCCGCGTCGGTGGCACTGTATTATCCTCAAAGCGAGCGAAGATGGTGTTCAGCCTGTCCGGAAGCGAGACGTCGGTGTCCGTGACGTGGCTGGTTTTCCTTTTATAATCCGTGATTGTCTGTAGACCCTTCCACATACGTCTCGTGTCTGAGCCGTTGAACTGGGACTCAACTTTGTCCCTGTACCGACGTTTAGCCTGCTTGATTGCTTTGCGGAAGGAATAGCTACACTGTTTGTATTCTTCCATATTCCCAGTCTTCTTGCCCTGGTTAAATGTGGTGGTTCGCGCTTTCATTTCTGCGCGAATGCTCCCATATATCCACAGTTTCTGGTTGGGGTAGGTTTTAATAGTCACAGTGGGTACAACATCTCCTATGCACTTCCTGATAAACTCATTCACCGTATCGGTATATGTGTCAATATTATTTTCTGAAGCTGCTCTGAACATATCCCAGTCCGCGTGATCAAAACAATCTTGAAGCATGGATTCCGAATGGTCAGACCAGCGTTGAGTAGTCCTTACCACGGGTGCTTCCTGTTTGAGTTTCTGGCTATAGGAGGGGAGGAGCAAGATTGAATTGCGGTCCGATTTGCCGAATGGAGGGCAGGGGAGGGCCTTATATGCAAGTCCTTAATCGTAAAACATATACCTCCACCGTTCTGCTTCCCGGAGAGATTTTTGTTCCTGTCGGCGCGATGTACTGGGAACCCAACTGGCTTTACAGAGTCTGACAGTATATCTCGAGAGAGCCATGGTTCCGTGACTGGTGTGACTGGTGTGACATATTTTGTATCCCCCAGCTTCAGTGTCTCAATGAGAGGGATTGGTCACCTGACAGAAGAATTGGAGAAGAAGAAATCGAGAAACAGTAAAATATGAGCATGTTTTCATGACGTAACATGGCACTGAGTCCTAACAAATTATTAATAAGCTGTCTTCTCATCTGTATCTACAACATTTCTGTCATCCCCACCTTTTATAAACTCTCCCTCACTGTTTACATTTTCTTATCGATGAAATGCGTCCCTTAAGTTCATATGTTAGTGTTCTCTAAAAACTTCCCTGTGCAGAATTCAACATTAGCAGGATTCCAAATCTGATATATCTTTACATAGTATCTCCCCCTCACTGAACATGGGAACATAGTCTTCCCCACCTGAAGGTATAGATGTCCATTTGCGTTGACTCCTGTTTTGGGTAATGACTCGTGCTGACTATCGTGTACCCAGCTATTTGTTGTGCTGGGATAATTTAACCTGTGGTTGTGACTCACCAACAGGTGCTTCATTCCATTCTCATTTCCAGGCAATGAATAGTGTGGTTGGGGTGGGGAAACAATGTGTGTGTTGTGTTTTGAACTGCTCCAGCACAGGGAAAGATTAAAATTGGACTAGAGATAGATGTCGACCGAGAGTTGTCTGTTCGAACAATCTATTGGTCTAAATTTGAAAATATGTATTTTACCATATATAGACACGCCCTATGTGTTTTAATAAAATCAATTATATGCACTGAGCTTGTCTGATGCTTTAAGCGCACTGTTTGATTAAATAATTAAGACACACAAATGACTCAAGAGGGAGCCAGAGATCAAAATAACCATAAGAAAGAAAGCTGTTCCCGGCCCTCCTCTTACCGCTGCTGCTGGCCTGCGCAGATTCTGCCGTTACGCTCCTGAAGTTGTTGGTAATAGGCTACACAATAGGCCTTGTTGTAACTATATTTGAGAAGGCCAGGTATAAAGAATTATGTTGTTTAATTAACTTGCAAACCAGCAGTGCATCAATTCAGTGGCGCAATGAAGATTATGTTTCACCTTGGAGAGCACCACTGCAGCGGCCGCTGTCAGGCATATAAAACCTGTCAATGTTTTAGCATGCAACTAGAAAAACAAAGTAGGCTAATTTACTGTTTTCAAGTGGTATGTCATATGGTAAGAAAACCACTGTTTGCAGAGTTTCTATTCTATTTTTTTGGCGTCATCCTTTACTACACTGAACAAAAATCTAAACGCAACATGTAAAGTGTTGTTCCCATGTTTCATTGGCAACAAATGTGTTTACATCCCTGTTCGTGAGCATTTCTCTTTTGCCAAGATAATCCATCCACCTGACAGGTGTGGCATATCAAGAAGCTGATTAAAAAGCATGATCATTACACAGGTGCACCTTGTACTGGGGACAATAAAAGGCCACTCTAAAATGTGCAGTTTTTGCACACAACACAATGCTACAGATGTCTCAAGTTTTAATGGAGCATACAATTGGCATGCTGACTGGAAGAATGTTCACCAGAGCTGTTGCCAGATAATTGAATGTTAATTTCTCCACCATGAGCCACCTCCAACGTCGTGTTAGAGAATTTGGCAGTACGTCCAACTGGCCTCACAACCACAGACCACATGTAACCACGCCAGCCCAGGACTTCCACATCCGGCTTCTTCACCTGCAGGATCGTTTGAGACCAGCCACCCGTACAGCTGATTAAACTGTAGGTTTACACAACCAAAGAATTTCTGAACAAATTGTCAGAAACCGTCTCAGGGAAGCTAATCTGCCTGCTCGTCGTCCTCACCAGGGTCTTAAACTGACTGCAGTTCGGCGTCTTAAAAAATTCAACAAAAAAAATCACCTACGCTGGCCACTGGCACGCTGGAGAAGTGTGCTCTTTACGGATGAATCCCGGTTTCAACTGTACCGAGCAGATGGCAGACGGCGTGTATGACGTATTGTGGGCGAGCAGTTTTCTGATGTTAACGTTGTAAACAGAGGGTCCCATGGCAATTTGAATGCACAGAGACACTGTGACGAGATCCTGAGGCCCATTGTTGTGCCGTTAATCTGCCGCCATCACCTCTTGTTTCAGCATGATAATGCACGGCCCCATGTCGCAAGGATCTGTACACAAGTCCTGGAAGCTGAAATTGTCCAGGTTATTTCATGGCCTGCATACCCACCAGACGTCACCCATTGAGTATGTTTGGAATGCACTGGATCGACGTGTACGACAGCGTGTTCCAGTTCTCGCCAATATCCACCAACTTTGCACAGCCATTGAAGACGAGTGGGACAACATTCCACAGGCCACAATCAACAGCCTGATCAACTCTATGCGAAGGAGATGTGTTGCGCTGCATGAGGCAAATGGTGGTCACACAAGATACAGACTTTTTTTAATCCACACCCCTTCTTTTTTGGGGGGAGGTATCTGTGACCAACAGATGCATATCCATATTCCCAGTCATGTGAAATCCATAGATTAGGGCTTAATGCATTTATTTAAATTGACTGATTTCCTTATATTGAACTGTAACTCAATAAAACCTTTTAAATTGTTGCATCTTGAGTTTATAATTTTGTTCAGTGTCCAATGAAATGCTGCCATTTGCATTTTGTCTTAAATAGGCCTAATAACAGTATCAAGTAGCAACCATTTGTACTGTTAGACAAGTCTTAACCTACAGTTAGGCTCATTTGCGTGTGCCACCTGCAAAAAAAGTAATTTGGACTGCTCATGAATAATAATAAAAAATATTATTATTATTATTAAAGTCATATCCCCCCTCCATTTGTGATTTTTTTCCTAAGTCTATATAACACACTGTCATTGTTAGAATCTTAATATCGCAAACAGAACTGGAGTTATAACCAGTTTTAGGAGGGCATGTCATCTTTTGATGGGGGAAAAGGGAAGAAGGGGTGAGTTGATGAGCGAGGGGTAGCGAACAATGCATAATTATGAATGAAGAACAGGGTGGGCCATTCTATTGTATTGATCTATTCTAACTATAATCTCAAAATGGTATGTACCCTATATCAGTCCAATCAGATTTATCAGTCTACTCTGGCCTACTTGGAGTGCACAGTGAGAGCATGAGTAATTTACAATGGCAAGAAGACCAAGACGAATCGATGCACATGCTGCGTTAGCATTGCTATAAAATCAGGATGAAAACGTCTGATGGTGGGGATGAAATGAATCATGGCATCTGATTCTGAACCTCTGCAAAAAAAGCCAGAACGGTGCTCACTGAGCAGTTGCCTGCGCCACCACCAAATGAGACGGTGAAACAGCAGAGAGTAAGGGACGGCTCCGTTTCAATAGAACAAGCCGGTGACTGTGCTACGGGTCGATTATCAGTACAAAATGTCATCACTGAGAGAGCAGGCCCATCTCAAGCAAAAAACAACATCAACAATGCATTCACCAGATTTCATTGTTTATGCGACATGGACAGGCGACAACTGATGCCATTGCGTGAAGACACCATGTAAGCAAGAGCTGACAATAATTGAGTATCGACACTTGCCGTCGACACATGCCATTATTGCTTATGTGTTGATTTTCACTATTTACGGTGCCTTCGGAAAGTATTATATATATATGACTTTTTCTACATTTTGGTAGGTTACAGCCTTATTCTAAAATCATTTAAATAGTTGTTTCCCTCATCAATATACACACAATACCCATAATGACAAAGCAAAACAAGTATTTATTTGACATTTTTGCTCATTTATAAAAGATAAAAACTGATATCACATTTACATAAGACCCTTTACTCAGTACTTTGTTGAAGCACCTTTGGCAGCAATTACAGCTTTGCGTCTTCTAGGTTATGACGCTACAAGCTTGGCACAGCTGTATTTGGGCAGTTTCTCCCATTCTTCACAATCCTGTCTCAGAGCTCTATGGACAATTCCTGGCTTGGTTTTTGGCTGACATACATTGTCAACCTTATATAGACAGGTGTGTGCCTTTCCAAATCATGCCCAATCAATTGAACTTACATCAGGTGGACTCCAGTCAAGTTGTAGAAACATCTCAAAGATGATCAATGGAAACAGGATGCACCTGAGCTCAATTTCGAGTCTCATAGCAAAGGGTTTGAATACTTATGTTTTTATTTTTAATACATTTGCAAAAATTTATAAAAACCTGTTTTTGCTTTGTCATTATGGGGTATTGTGTTTAGATTGGTAAAAAGATGTTTTTTTTTTAATCCATTTTAGAATAAGACTGTAACATAACAAAATGTTGTTGTTTTTTTAAACTTTATTTTTACCAGGGAAGTTGACTGAGAACACATTCTCATTTACATTTACAGGACAAAAGGGTTAACACTCCTACGATAAGTGCCATGGAATCTTTAGACCACAGAGATTCAGGACTTCCATTCGACATCCCATCCGAAAGACAACACCCTACACAGCGCAATGTCCCCAATCAATATTCTGGGGCATTGGGATATTATTTTTTAGAACGGAAGAAAGAGTCCCTTACTGGTCCTCCAACACCACTTCCAGCAGCATCTGGTCTCCCATCCAGGAACCGACCAGGTTCAACCCTGCTTAACTTCAGAGGCAAGCCAGCAGTAGGATGCAGGATGGTATGCTTCTGGTTTCGTCATTGTAGATGATGTAACCATGACTTTATGTTCTTCATGAACTTTGGAACTGCCTGGCATGTAACTAACACAGCGTGGGTTCCCTTTTGCTGCCACTCCCAGCTATTCCTTTTGACACATTTAGGACCTCTCTCTCTCTCTCTCTCTCTCTCTCACTCACTCACACACTCACACTCGCTCTCTTACACACACACACACACACACTCTCACACATGTGTCCATGGCAACGGGCTTTAGGTATGTTTGGTTTGTGGTGTCCCTGGCATACTCTTGACACGGGTGGATCCAGCCAGACCATGTGTGTGTATGCTTTGTAATCAGCTCCCTATTGTCTACATGAAGCCCATACACACAGCATGCAATGTGACGGCATAGAGCCGGTTAGTTAATGATTGACTGTTCCCGTTTTTATGCATTTTAGCATGGTCCACTGCCTGGGACAGAGGAATTGTGTGTGTGTGTGTTCACATGCGAATTGTACCTCTAGTGTCCTCTGCACAATTTGTGTATATGTATGCAGGTTTGTGAAGGCTTGGGGATGGCGACAGGGCACATCTTACCACAGCGCATACTGCACTGTCCTCACAAGTCCCCCCCCCCTCCACACAGTAGGACTTAATTTGGAACAATGTCATGTCCTCAACTCCCCTCCTAACTCTGTGAGAAAAGAACATTTCATGTGATGAGACATGCGTTGGTAACAGCCACCTTGACCCTATGATATACGCTTTTCCGCCTCAGGGCGTTGTGGCACAAAGCTTCCATCAAGCCTATGAACCTCTGACACAAAACATGTCGCTCTGTATCTCCAATCTGCGTTATTTGTTTGGACATCTTTTCAATCAGTTGAAAGCTTGGTCTCTTGGCATTATAGCCTTACATTTCTTATGAATAAAATTGTAAAGAAGACTATTTAAAGACTTATGTTGATTGAGTTTTGTGCTATAATGTACACGGTGAACTATAGTAATAACCTTGTATCTTCCATCTTATTCACCCATTCTTGGAAAAACGAATTGAAACGCAGGCAGAAATTAAAATTGAACTATTTTGTTATGGCAATGATCTTCCAATATCCCCTTCCTTTTAATGAGAAAATGTAATTTCAACATCAAAGCTATGGAAGACATTGGAATGAAAATGGCTCTACGAGACACTGCTTTGTTAACTAATAGCACACGGCAGTTATGAGCAATGTTCCCTCTATTTTTTTCAGCACTGAGCAAATTTCAGGTCTGCTGAGTGCAAACTTGAACGTTGTGAAAATTCTTTGCAACTTCCAGTGTGCGTTTACTGCTGTACCCCCTTTAAGTTAGTTTTAACAGTGGCCAAGTAGGCTACTATTTGATCATAATGTGGGCCTACCAGAGTGGCCTACCATCAAAAACAATGTAGAAAATGCATCCCATAACATTGTAACATGGAAATAGCTGTTCTATCATTCAGCCTACAGTAGCAGCCATACAGTAGCAGCCAATGTGTGGTGTTCAATGTAGGCCTACATTCCATGAGACTTTTGGAGAAAAAAAACATCCAGGGCTTGACAACCTGCTTATCCACTTGTCCTTCAGACAAGGTGACTGAAAATGTTGTTTGATGCAAGAAATCACTTTACAAAATAAAATGCATTATTATTCCCATACAATTTTTACAAAGAATCAGACAAATTATACCCTCTGCCTATTGGCTACTTAGCTTATTCAAGCCCATCTCAAAATCCAAATGGCCTCTTTAAGACAAAAAAAAAAAAGATCTTTACCTGACTGGCTTTTCAAAGATGTCTAGAAAAGTACACGTTTTGTGCTCTTGTAGGAAGCAATCACCCCACTATTGCTGACTAGAAATGATCTATAACTGGGCTAATAACTCACAATTTTTTTTTTTTTTTATTTCACCTAGGCATAAGAATTTGTTCTTAACTGACTTGCCTAGTTAAATAAAGGTTAAATCAAAATCAAAATTGCATTGAAAATGGCTAATATCAAATTGTATTTGTCACATGTGCCGAATACAACAGTGAAATGCTTACTTACAAGCCCTAACCAACAATGTCGTTTTAAGAAAATACCCGCCCCCCCAAAAGTAAGAGATAAGAATAACAAATAATTAAAGAGTAGCAGTAAATAACAATAGCGGGGCTATATACAGGGGGTACCGGTACAGAGTCAATGTACGGGGCACCGGTGTCGAGGTTAATATAATATTGCATTGATTCGATCATAATTGCCACAGTAAAGCGAAACGTTGATAGTGTTAACTAACAGGGAAAACTCTAGAAAGTTGAGTGATGTTCAATCTCGCACCATTCTTCTGCGCTCTGCGTGGCAGTCCCGGGGCTTAAAGAGAACATTGGTTATGAATTCTCAGCTAAATGGACAAGGTCATCGGCAGTAGGCAATTTATGAAGTAGACGCAGAACTGTCATAAGGGTGCAACAGCATAATTTTGAATAATTTGTCATCAAATTGTTTGTGGTTTCAATGGAGGAAAATGTAAGACAATTTTGATTCCCCACTTAATAAATCCAAAATCCAGTTGACAAATTCAGAAATGTTTGCTTGGTTTAGTGTCCCTCGTGCATAGGATCCATTTAGCTCCAAGCACCAACTGAAATGTCAGAGCTCCTTAAAATCTCCCAGACTCCCACCTACATATTTTGAGAAAAAAAAGATCACCTCATTACCATCTCAATGTAGACCTCAAGATTTGTACTTTCCTCCTAGAATGTTGACTGGCAGGTTGCGTGGTGGGGGTGAAACACTGTGTCCAACATACAGACGGACAGAGAATCTCAAAGCAAGCCCAGGAGCTGCCCTCGTCCTTACGCAATAACCCCTTTGTCACTCAAGCTGCCCCATCACGTTGCCCGTGACATTTCAAGATGGGCAAGTAAGACGAACAAGAGCCCTTACCTCCGTACTGCCCTTTTCGAGAGCCTTGTCTGTTTAGTGTGTGTGTGTTTGTGTTGTGACTTTGGCCGGACATGGTCTGGCGTAAGGACAGCTGTCACATCTCCAACCTGTCACATGTCACAGAGAAGAGATGCCACAGGCTGGGCATCAACGGACGGAGGAAAGGAACGAGAAGAAGGAAAGAGAGGGAGAGCGAGAAAGGCGGATGAGAGGAGCGAGCAAGGCTAGCAGTGGAGTGGAGCAGCCTATACTCCCCACTCATACACACACACATACATACACCCTTCATCTTCTCTCTCAATCCCAGTTTTTGGGGCTGACTCACATACTGCCAGGGTGTGTAGTAAGGAACTGCCCCCATCCACCCACTCCCCTAAGGAGTCCCCCCTGATGCGCATTTCTCCAACCGGGGTCATTTTAGCGACTCATTACTCCCCATGGAGAGGTTAGGCTCTTCATTGATGCCCTGCTATGGCCTGTGAAGGGATTTTTTAATGATCTTAGCTTTTCCGCTCTTTAGTTAAGCAGACAGTGCTTGGCTCCAAGTGTATTGCTGTTAAAAGCATATCATCTGTGTATAAACAAATGCATAGAGGCATTCTTTGCTCTTACATTTGGAGAGCTTTGAGCCTCTTGTTTTCATTTCAGTAGTTTGCAGTTGGCATTAAAAGCTCACACTTTAAAATATATTTTCTTATTTAAATGCATTTTTTTCTACAAGAAATATATTGCTTACTTTCTAGCTATAATAATACAGCTTAAAATGAGTAGGTGCGTTTGGTTCACCCTCGTGAAAAAGTACTACTGAATTACCACTCATTAATACTACACAAGATCTACACAAAACTTACTGGTTTTACTACTTGATTGCTATTGACATGTGTAGTAAACCAGTAGTGATTTATGTAGTACTTTAAGTAATAATGAGGGATATATTGGCACATTCTTTCTGGATCTTTGATACTGTGAATCATGAGGTCCTCCTATCCAAACTATCCTCCTTTAATGTTTCTCCTGAAGCCATTAGTTGGATGTATTTCTATTTGACAAACAGAAGCCAACAGGTTTGTCTGGGGGACACTCAGTCTGACTCTCTCTACTATAACATTGGGGTCCCACAAGGGTCAATTAGGCCCCCTACTGTTTACCATCTACTGCGCCTCCAGAAAGTAGTCACACCCCTTTACTTTTTTCACATTATGTTGTGTTGCAAACTGAATTTTAAATTGATTAAATTTGGATTTTTTTTCACTGGCGTACACACAATACCCCATGATGTCAAAATGGAATTCTGTTTGACAAATTAATAAAAAATTAAAAGCTGACTGTCTTGAGTCAAAAAGTATTCAAACATTTTGTTATGGCAAGCCTAAATAGGTTCAGGAGTACACATTTGCTGAACAAGTTACATATTAAGTTGCATGGACTCACATGATTTTTTGTACTCCACACATACAATTATCTATAAGGTCCCTCTGTCGAGAAGTAAATTTCAAACGCAGATTCAACCACAAAGACCAAGGAGGTTTTCCAATGCCTCGCAAAGAAGGGCACATATAGTACTAAAGTAATGTGGCAAAACAATTACCTTTTTGTCCTGAATACAAAGCGTTATGTTTGGGGCAAATCCAATACAACACATTACTGAGTACCACTCTCCATATTTTCAAGCATAGTGGTGGCTGCATCATGTTATGTGTATACTTGTAATTGTTAAGGACTGGGGAGTTTTTCAGGATAAAAAAAAGAAACGTAATGGAGCTAAGCACAGGCAAAGTCCTAGAGGAAAACCCTGTTCAGTCTGCTTTTCACCAGACACTGGGAGATGAATTCACCTTTCAGCAGGACAATAACCTAAAGCACAAAGGCAAATCTACACTGAAGTTGCGTACCAAGGAGACAGTGAATGTTCCTGAGTTGCCGAGTTACAGTTTTGACTTAAATCTGCTTGAAAATCTACAGAAAGACTTTAAAAAATGTTGTCTAGCAATGATCAACAACCAATTTAAAAGGGCTTGAAGAATTTTGAAGGAAATAATGGGCAAATGTTGTGTAATCCAGGTGTGCAAAGCTCTTAAAGACTTACCCAGAAAGACACACATCTGTAATCGCTGCCTAAGGTGATTTTAACATGGAATGACTCAGGGGTGTAAATTACATATTTCTATATTTCATTTACAATACATTTACAAAAACCTGTTTTCAATTTGTCATTATAGTGTGTAGATTGGTGAGAAAATATCAGGCTGTAACACAACAAAATGTGGAACAAGTCAAAGGATACTTTCTGTAGGCACTTTATATGATTCACTGTAGTGATTCCTATGTTGTTGATGTAAAGAATATTTGTTGGCCCGTGGTGTGTATTGAGGAGCAAACAGATGTTGCAGTTGACTCATTTATGAAATTACTTATCCCAAGTACCAATAAGCATGCACCCATTAAAAAGAAATTGTGTAAAAACTGTTAAATTCTCATGGATTGATGAGGAATTGAAAAATGTTATGGTTGACAGGGATAAGACAAAAGGAATGGCAAATAAGTCTGGCTGCACAAATGATTGGCAAACATACTGCAAATTGAAAAATCATGTGACTAAACTGAATAAAAAGAAGAAGAAACTACACTATGAAACAAAGAAAAACGACATACAGAATGATAGTAAAAAGCTTTCAAGCACCTTCAATGAAATATTGAGAAAAAAGGCAAACTCAATCATTCATTGAATCAGATGGCTCATTCGTCACAAAACTGACTGATATTGCCAACTACTTTAATGATTTTTTTTCATTGGTAAGATTATCAAATGTAGGCATGACATACCAGCAACAAACACTGACCAAATTATGAAAGACAAAAATTGTCATTTTGAATTCCGTAAAGTGAGTGTGGAAGAGGTGAAAAAAATATTGTTGTATATGAACAATGACAAGCCACCGGGGTCTGACAACTTGGATGGAAAATTACTGAGGATAGTAGCGGATGATATTGCCACTCCTATTTGCCATATCTTCAATTTAAGCCTACTAGAAAGTATGTTCCCTCAGGCCTGGAGGGAAGCAAAAGTCATTGCACTACCTAAGAATAGTAAAGTTCCCTTTACTGGCTCAAACAGCCGACCAATCAGCTTGTTACCAACCCTTAGTAAAGTTTTGGAAAAAATCTTGCTGTGTGCTTAGGGTCGTTGTCCTGTTGGAAGGTGAACCTTTGCCCCAATCCGTGGTCCTGAGCGCTCTGGAGCAGGTTTTCATCAAGGATCTCTCTTTACTTTGCTTCCCTCGATCCTGACTAGTCTTCCAGTCCCTGCTGCTGAAAAACATCCCACAGCATGATGCTGCCACCACCATGCTTCTCCGTAGGTATGCTTCTCCGTAGGTATGGTGCCAGGTTTCCTCCAGACGTGACGCTTGGCATTCAGGCCAAAGAGTTCAATCTTGGTTTCAACAGACCAGAGAATCTTGTTTCCCATGGTCTGAGTCCTTTAGGTGCCTTTTGGCAAACTCCAAGCAGGCTGTCATGTGCCTTTTACTGAGAAGTGGTTTCTGTCTGGCCCCTCTACCATAAAGGCCTGATTGGTGAAGTGCTGCAGAGATGGTTGTACTTCTGGAAGGTTCTCCCATCTCCACAGAGGAACTCTGGAGCTCTGTCAGAGTAACCATCGGGTTCTTGGTCACGTCCCTGACCAAGGCCCTTCTTCCCTGATTGCTCAGTTTGACCGGGCGGCCAGCTCTAGGAAGAATCGTGGGGGTTCCAAACTTCTTCCATTTAAGAATGGTGGAGGCCACTGTGTTCTTGAGGACCTTCAATGCTGCAGAAATGTTTTGGTACACTTCCCCAGATCTGTGCCCTTGACACAATCCTGTGTCGGAGCTCTATGGACAATTCCTTCGACCTCATGGCTTGTTTTTTGTTTTAAGGGGTGGATCAGCTTAATATTGCGGAAAGAATGTTGCTTCCATCAATGTAATTGTCTGCATCATTTCCAGTCCCCCATATATTTTTGGGGTAAATATATTTATCCATACACGCATGCATACATATACACATATATACAGTGGGGCAAAAAAGTATTTAGTCAGCCACCAATTGTGCAGGTTTTCCCACTTAAAAAGATGAGAGAGGCCTGTAATTTTCATCATAGGTACACTTCAACTATGACAGACAAAATGAGGGGGAAAAATCCAGAAAATCACATTGTAGGATTTTAATGAATTTATTAGCAATTATGGTGGAAATAAGTATTTGGTCACCTACAAACAAGCAAGATTTCTGGCTCTCACAGACCTGTAACTTCTTCTATAAGAGGCTCCTCTGTCCTCCACTCGTTACCTGTATTAATGGCACCTGTTTGAACTTGTTCAGTATAAAAGACACCTTGTCCACAACCTCAAACAGTCACACTCCAAACTCCCTATGGCCAAGACCAAAGAGCTGTCAAAGGACCAGAAACAAAATTGTAGCCTGCACCAGGCTGGGAAGACTGAATCTGCAATAGGTAAGCAGCTTGGTTTGAAGAAATCAACTGTGGGAGCAATTATTAGAAATGGAAGACATACAAGACCACTTGATAATCTCCCCTCGATCTGGGGCTCCACCAAGATCTCACCCCGTGGGGTCAAATGATCACAAGAACGGTGAGCAAAAATCCCAGAACCAACGGGGGGACCTAGTGAATGACCTGCAGAGAGCTGAGACCAAAGTAACAAAGCCTACCATCAGTAACACACTACGCCGCAGGGACTCAAACCTGCAGTGCCAGACGTGTCCCCCTGCTTAAGGCCAGTACATGTCCAGCCCGTCTGAAGTTTGCTAGAGAGCATTTGGATGATCCAGAAGAAGATTGGGAGAATGTCATATGGTCAGATGAAACCAAAAAAACTTTTTGGTAAAAACTCAACTCGTCGTGTTTGGAGGACAAAAGAATGCTGAGTTGCATCCAAAGAACACCATACTACTGTGAAGCATGGGGGTGGAAACATCATGCTTTGGGGCTGTTTTTCTGCAAAGGACCAGGACGACTGATCCGTGTAAAGGAAAGAATGAATGGGGCCATGTATCATGAGATTTTGAGTGAAAACCTCCTTTCCATCAGCAAGGGCATTGAAGATGAAACGTGGCTGGGTCTTTCAGCATGACAATGATCCCAAACACACCGCCCGGGKAACGAAGGAGTGGCTTCGTAAGAAGCATTTCAAGGTCCTGGAGTGGCCTAGCCAGTCTCCAGATCTCAACCCCATAGAAAATCTTTGGAGGGAGTTGAAAGTCCGTGTTGCCCAGCAACAGCCCCAAAACATCACTGCTCTAGAGGTGATCTGCATGGAGGAATGGGCCAAAATACCAGCAACAGTGTGTGAAAYCCTTGTGAAGACTTACAGAAAACGTTTGACCTCTGTCATTGCCAACAAAGGGTATATAACAAAGTATTGAGATAAACTTTTGTTATTGACCAAATACTTATTTTCCACCATAATTTGCAAATAAATTCATTAAAAATCCTACAATGTGATTTTCTGGAATTCTTTTTCTCATTTTGTCTGTCATAGTTGAACTGTACCTATGATGAAAATTGCAGGCCTCTCTCATCTTTTTAAGTGGGAGTACTTGCACAACTGGTGGCTGACTAAATACTTTTTTGCCCCACTGTAAGTATAACTTTTGTATGACTGATGCCTTTAGTGAGAGGTCTAATGCTGTAATATTTAATCATTTCTGCCCTCCGAATTCATATTCGTTATATAAATAGGCCCTTTTAATTTTATCTGGCTTGCCGTTCCAAATAAAATAGAATATGTTTTGTTCATATAATTTAAAAAGCATGTCACTGGGTGTAGGCAAAACCATAAGCAAATAGGTCAACTGTGATATGACTAAAGAGTTAGTCAGGGTGATTTTTTCACAAATAGACAGGTATTTTCCTTCCCATGGTAGCAAGATCTTATCTATTTTTGCTTGGTTTTTGCTGTGGGACCTTACATAGACAGGTGTGTGTCTTTCCAAATCATGTTCAAACAATTTAATTGACCACAGGTGGACTCCAATCAAGTTGTAGAAACGTCTCAAGGATGATCAATGGAAACAGGATGCACCTGAGCTCAATTTCAATTATCATAGCAAAGGGTCTAAATACTTCTGTAAATAAGGTATTCCTGTTTTTATTGGTAATAAATGTGCAAACATTTCTAAAAACCTGTTTTCACGTTACCATTATGGGGTATTGCGTGTAGATTGATGAGTGAAAAAAATATTGTAATCCATTTTAGAATAAGGCTGTAACGTAACAAAATGTGGAAAAAGTCAAGGGGTCTGAATACTTTCCAAATGCACTCTATATATCAATAACAGGCCCTAGTGATATCCGTATCGCCCGTAGGCTACACTACCTCTGTCGTCCTTACCTCCAAGTGTATATTAAAGTTGGTCGTATAATCTTTGATACTGATAGCAGTCACAACATTGGAAGGCAGCTTGCCCTGTTGCCTACAAAAACCTATTCATATTTGTTTCGCAAAATTCCTTTATGAATTTAAAAGTAATCCTTAGTAAGTAATCATGTAGTCTTTCAAGAGTATCTGTAATCTGATTACGATATTTTTACTGGTAACATATTACAGTTCATTTTTTTGTAATCAGTTACGTGTAATGGATTACATGTAACCTGTTACTCCCCAACACTGGCTGTAGTGTTTTGACTACTTGTTGTTTACTACCAACATCAATAGTAAAAACTCTGCTCAATCATACAAATCCTTGTCTTGTTCTTACTTAATTTGTAAAATTGTTGTCCTCAGGGCTACATTGTTAATGAGACGCTGGTCATTGGGCTCCCCTGACTAAATAAATTAAATTTACATTACCCATCTTCAGGTCTTGGTTTGGTAAATCAAGGCCTTGTGATAGTCTCCCAAACTAATGCCAGAAGAGTGGCCAAATGGGTAGGACTGTCTGTATTCTGTATCCTACCTTAGAGATTGCACCCAGCTTTCTGATATGCACCGCAGTGTGAGGCTGTAAGCTTCCACACTAATCATCTTCAGACCAAACTTGAAAGTTGATGTGGTTGTAAGGGATTGAAGACAGAAGTTGTACGTTACCCCTCTGTCACTCGCCAACTCGTGATTGGAGAATTCCTGGTGTCCCTGGAATACCTCATGATGTTCTGAACGCGTTCTAAAGTTATGTATGCATATCGCAAGTCAGGATTTTGGCCTTACAAAAGGAAACTCTTACAGAAGGATATTTTTTTTCAAAAGTGCAACCAAAACCGCTGGGAGGCTTGGATGCACAGGGGGATTGTACCCATGCAGAAACGTATGTATCAGCATAAATCAGTAGTGTCTGATAGCGGCAAAAATAAAACTTCAATCGATCGCTGCCTGCACCCGCCCGCCCGACTAGCATCACTACTCTGGACAGTTCTGACTTAGAATATGTGGACAACTATAAATACCTAGGTGGCTGGCTAGACTCTAAACTCTCCTTCCAGACTCACATTAAGCATCTCCAATCCAAAGTTAAATCTAGAATCTGCTTCCTATTTTGCAACAAAGCCTTCTTTACTCATGCTGTCAAACATACCCTCGTAAAACTGACTATCCTACCGATCCTTGACTTCGGCGATGTCATTTACAAAATAGCCTCCAACACTCTACTCAGCAAATTGGATGCAGTCTATCACGGTGCCATCCGTTTTGTCATCAAAGCCCCATATATTACCCACCACTGCGACCTGTATGCTCTCGTTGGCTGGTCCTCGCTACATATTCGTCACCAAACCCACTGGCTCCAGGTCATCTATAAGTCTTTGCTAGGTAAAACCCCGCCTTATCTCAGCTCACTTGTCACCATAGCAACACCCACCCGTAGCACACGCTCCAGCAGGTATATTTCACTGGTCATCCCCAAGCCAACACCTGCTTTGGCCGCCTATCCTTCCAGTTCTCTGTTGCCAATGACTGGAACGAATTGCAAAAATCACTGAAGTTGGAGACTTATATCTCCCTCACTAACTTTAAGCGTCAGCTGTCAGAGCTGCTTACCGATCGCTGCAGCTGTACACAGCCCATCTGTAAATTGCCCATCCAACCAACTACCTACCTCATCCCCATATTTGTTTTTGTTTTTCTGCTCTTTTGCACACCAGTATTTGTACTTGCACATCCTCATCTGCATGTATATCACTCCAGTGTAAATTGATTAACTGTAATTACTTCGCAACTATTGGCCTATGTATTGCCTTACCTCCGTACTTCATTTGCACACACTGTATACAGATTTTTCTATTGTGTTATTGACTGTATGTTTGTTTATCCCATGTGTAACTCTGTGTCGTTGTTTTTGTCGCACTGCTTTGCTTTATCTTGGCCAGGTCGTAGTTGTAAATGAGAACTCGTCTGTTGTTTCTGTTTCCGTGATGCCTTATGACTTTTGTCAGTTCCTTTGGGACAAAAGGAACTCTGTGTCTAAAACAAAACCTTCACGAGGACCCCAACTTCACCCCAACTCTCACCTTCTGCAGATTCCTTCTCTCTCCGCAAGTTTTGCTCTAAAATAAATATCCATTCTATCACCTTGCCAGTGACTGACGTGCCTGAACTTGACAGTGACAAACTGGGGGAAACAACTGTGCCTTATCTCCCCCTCGTCTCATTCCTCCCCCACCTTTCCATGTATTCCAGTCCATTCCAAATAGTAAATTGCGGCAGCCCAGAAGCGCAACTCGGGGAGGGAGTGTGGTTGCTTATTGATGCAGACGTCCACTATGTTGATGCGAGCTGATTCAATCAAGCAACACCTTTGGATGCCAGACAGACACCCTATTCTCTTTTACCCCACATCCCCCTTTCTTTCCCCCTCTATGCTATTTTCTTTGACGAGTGACAGGATTCGACATGAGGTTGCCATCTTCATTGTTGTGGCTGTTGGTACACAGACATACATACACATACATACACACATACACACATTCACACACTAATATGATTTGGGAAGAAGTATGGCTTCATGTTGTGTGTTGTGTGTCACTCTATTCTGCTCGGGCTAGATGGAAGGGAACTTTTCCCCCTGCCTGCAGAGGACCCTGACAACTAAATTCACGTTGTTTTTGAAATACAAAAACTGAGCCACCAACACTAATTCAGATGGTTCATTTTGACCCCCGACCTCTTGAAACAGTGGTATGGAAATCCCAACGTACGTGGGCAGTGTGGTGGCCATCTTCATTCAGGGCCAGAGAGGGAGTCCTTGATGTGAAAGAGTCATGTATCCAACTCCCTCAAGCCTCATTTAAAACACTTGAAATTAAAAAACCCAACCACAATAGCAATTAGGTTACACATGACACAATTAACACACTTTAACTCAGAAACTGCCCAATGAGGGAGTGCACACAGTCAACCGTTTCGCGCCTATCAAAGAAAAGGCAGTTTCATCTCCTCTTAACAGAACTCATTGTGCCTGCTTTGGTTACGGAGTTGGCCGTGTTGAGTCGCCTGGCTAACGAACTGGTAGCGCTGACCCTTAACCGATACCGTATGGTGGTGAGGGAGATTCCCTCTTTCCGCGAAGGGCAGTGATTAGCCCAAATGGATGAGGTCAAACCGACTGTAAGACATTTGTTTAAACGCCCCGGCCCTCTTTCGGTTAGCCCGAGCCGTGCTTAATGTCAGATCGTGCTAATGACAATCCGTCACAGGGTGGGCCTAGCTCTAGGAAAAAAGACCAAAAAGCCGCTCATCTAGAGCGGCTTCGAGTGGCTTCTCTCTTTCACACATGGTTGGTGATCCCAGTCATCAGCGCCGCTAATCGGCTGCGGCTGTTGTAGTTAACGCGGCGTGAAACAAATCCTGGTCTCTTATCTTTCTTTTTTCTTCTCTTTCTCTCTCTTTCTCTCTCTTGCCCTCTCTCTTTGTGTGTCTGTTTCAAACACATACACTCAGATTTACTTAAATCAGTCTTAGACTGGGAATTTGGCCTTACTGTAGCTGAGCTAGGCTAAACTGGACTTGGTTGGGTTGAGCTTGACTTATTACTGAAGTACAGCTCACTTCAGCTGTAATCCAAATGTCCTACAGTATGGGGGGAGCTTTTAATTAACTTCATTCACATTGATTTGTTGAATTCATATCAGTCATGCAGAAGTGAAATGAGACTTCTTTGTGAGTACTAACTCCCCCTTCCCCCCTTCCCTCAGGATACATTGCTGGACCCTGGGGAAGATGTGGCCCTTCTCTCCGTAAGCTTCGAAGACACAGAGGCAACCCAGGTGTTCTTTAAACTCTACCTGTCCCCCAGCATTGAACAGTAAGTGTTTTTTTGCTTCAGTGTTTTCTTTAGCTCCATTCATGTGGGCTGTAGACAGCTCCCTATACATTCACCAGCCAGTTTATTAGGTATTTATTAGGTACCGCATTCGCGAAAATGGATCGCTATTACAGACAGTCACATGTCCGTGGGCTTGCTATATAAAGCAGGCAGACAGGCATCGAAGCATTCAGTTACGATTCGATTGAACATTACAATGGGCAAAACGAGTGACCGAAGCAATTTTGAGCGTGGTATGATTGTCGGTACCAGGCACGCCTGATACAGTATCTCAGAAACGGCCGCCTTCCTGAGCTTTTTACGCACAATAGTGTCTAGGGTTTCTCGAGAATGGTGTGACAAACAAAAAAGATCCGGTCAGCGGCAGTCCTGTTGGTGAAAACAGCTCTTTGATGAGAGAGGTCGAAAGAGAATGCCAAGAATCGTGCAAGCTAACAGGCGGGCCACAAACAGACAAATAATTGCGCAGAACAACAGTGGTGTGCAGAACGGCATCTTGGAACACATCTCGTCGATCCTTGTCATGGATGGGCTAATGCAGCAGACGACCACACCGGGTTCCACTCCTATCAGCTAAAAACAAGAAGAAAAACTGGTTTGACGAATTCCAGTTCCTGTTGCGTCATGCTGATGGCCGAGTCAGGATTTAGCGTAAGCAGCATGAGTTCATGGACCCATCCTTGCCTGGTATATTTGTATTTATTGCCAAAGCAGCAGCTCCACTTCCTGGGGTCCAGCAAAACTAAGGCAGTTTATACAATTTTAAAACATAACATTACATTCACAGATTTCACAACACACTCAGTGCCCTCAGGCATCTACTCCACCGGTACCACATATATACATGACTAAATCCATGTGTATGTATAGTGCGTATGTTATCGTGTGTGTGCATGTGTATGCATGTGTCTGTGCCAATGTTTGTGTTGCGTCACAGTCCCCGCTGTTCCATAAGGTGTGTTTTTATCTATTTTTTTTATCTAATTTTACTGCTTGCGTCAGTTACTTGATGTGGAATAGAGTTCCATGTAGTCATGGCTCTATGTAGTACTGTCCGCCTCCCATAGTCTTTTCTGGACTTGGGGACTGTGAAGAGACCTCTTGTAGCATGTCTTGTGGGGTATGCATGGGTGTCCGAACTGTGTGCCAGTAGTTTAGACATGGTGTCAACGGTACTGGCCGGTGGTGGTGGGGTACCGCCATCCAATCTGCAGCAACTGTCTGATGCCATCGCGTCAGCATGGACCAACATCCCTGTGGAATGTTTCCAACTTGTAGAATCCATACCCTAAAGAATTCAGGCTGTTCTGGAGGCAAAGGTGGGTCCGACCCGGTACTAAACTGGCCAGTGAGTGTAAATTACATCCCAAAAAATGAGGATCCATTGATGGATAGCGAGTGAGTGTGGAGGCTTCCATTGTACTGCAATCATTTTCTTGCCGTTAGCCCAGCAAGAAGAATGCGCTTCTGACATAGAGATCAATGAAGTACCGGGGGGGAAGAAAAAAAAGTAAACAAAAGGAGATGCAGGAATATTTTCTGACAATAGAGTGGACAAGTTCGATGCTACTTCATCTCAGAATATAGATATCAGAGAGCATTCCCAAACCATGTGTGTAAAGGTACATTAAGACGGCACAATGTACAGGAAACATCATTAAGAATTTTAATATAGAACAGTTTACGAGGAGTTAGACAAGTCCTGTATACAAAATTATAATGGATCTGTTGGTGATCAGGATTCTGAGAGGATTGTTGAATATTAGACCACACAGATGAAGATGTTAGAATAACTGTCCACGTTTACTTTTCCTCAGCCAACAAGACGAGTAATCACTAGCCTACAGGGCCTTGAAAAAGTATTTGCCTCCTTTCTGATATTCTATATTTTTGATGCTGAATGTTATCAAATCTCCACCCAAAACCAAATAGTAGATAAAGGGAACCTGAATTTACAAATAACTAAAAATATATATACTTATTTTATTTATTTAATTAACAAAGTTATGCAACACCCAATTTCCTTGTGTTAAAATGTAATTGCCCCCTTATACTCAATAACTGGTTGTGCCAACTTTAGCTGCAATGACTGCAACTAAATGCTTCTTTTAGTTGTTGATTAGTCTCTCATGTCCCTGTGGAGGAATTTTGGCCCACTCTTGCATGCAGAACTATTTTAACTCAGCGACATTTGTGGGTTTCCAAGCACGAACTACTCGTTTCAAGTCCTGCCACAACATCTCAATTGGGATTAGGTCTGGACTAGGCCAAATTCATACAACTAGGCTACATCCCCCAAATTGTTAAAAGCAATGAGGCTCATGCAACAGATCAGAACAATAAGCTTAAAATGTTGATAAACTATTATTTGTTCACATTATAAGCGCAGGAATGCACACAAGACAGTAGGCTACGTTCCATAATGTGATTAGCTGAAAACACTGTTGTCATAAGCACACTGCACATGCCTACGGTTTCATGAGACAAAGATGAAAATATCCGTTAGAAATGTAGAAAGAGGGGCTATAAAGATGCAACAACACTAGCATGGGTTGCTAATATGACTAGGATAGTTCCTTTGGCTACTGGACAATGAAAAGACATTTGAAAACCAATAGAACATAAGAGAAATAGGCTACTGGTTTCAATGGCATATGGAAGTCTTTCTAAAATAATTGCCTGCATGTTTGTATAGATTTTGGCTAGGCTACTTTGAAGCAAGGTAAGACATGCCTCATAGTATGTAGTAAAACATTCAGGTTTCAAACAATGAAGTATATGTTTTCAATATGCATACTGCCTCCAGCTCATTACAAAGTGGTGTGTGACGCGCTGAAGCCTGCCTAGTAGTTACCTATGCACTGGAATCGGAAGTGCTGCTTCAATTACCAGTTGAGAATAAATCGTGGCCATCTAAACTTTTTTAAACACACGATTGCGTTTAGAATGGTTGCGCAATGATTGGTGCTTATAAAAGCAGCAACGGGAAAAAGAAGCAGCACTCCAGCAGCAACGAATGAGCTGTTTGATGAGCCGAAGCAGCAATGCTGAAATGCATTTTCGCAATGGGAATTTTTTGTAAGACTGAACGTTTTTTGTGTTCATTTCAGTAGGAATGCAAATGTGTACGTATGTATATAGGCATTTATGTATGTATGTATGTATGCATGCATGTACGTACAGTACCAGTCAAACGTTTGGACACACTTACTCATTCCAGGGTTTTTCTTTATTTTTACTATTTTCTACATTGTAGAATAATAGTGAAGACATCAAAACTATTGAATAACACATATGGAATCATGTGGGAACCAAAAAAGTGTTAAACAAATCAAAATATATTTTATATTTGAGATTCTTCAAAGTATCCACCCTTTGCCTTAATGACAGTTTTGCACAC
Organism: Salvelinus sp. IW2-2015; assembly: GCF_002910315.2. NCBI lineage: Eukaryota > Metazoa > Chordata > Actinopteri > Salmoniformes > Salmonidae > Salvelinus > Salvelinus sp. IW2-2015. Next base: position 126,360 of record NW_019942555.1, on the reverse strand, counting down.
TCTTGGCATTCTCTCAACCAGCTTCCAATCACCTGGAATGCATTTCAATTAACAGGTGTGCCTTATTAAAAGTTAATTTGTGGAATGTATTTCCTTTTTAATGCATTTGAGCCAATCAGTTGTGTTGTGACATGGTAGGGGTGGTATACAGAAGATAGCCATATTTGGTGAAATACCAAGTCCATATTATGGCAAGAACAGCTCAAATGAGCAACGAAACAATAGTCCATCATTACTTTAAGACATGATGGTCAGTCAATCCGGAACATTTTAGAACTTTCAAAGTTTCTTCAAGTGCAAAAACCATAGAATTCAAGGAACACTTAACCAGCATGGCTACCACAGCATTCTACTGCGATATGCCATCCGATCTGGTTTGAGCTTAGTGAAACTATCAGTTGTTTTTCAACAGGACAATGACCCAACACACCTCCAGGCTGTGTTAGGGCTATTTGACCAAGAAGGAGAGTGAAGGAAAAGCAGCCAACAAGTGCTCAGCATATATGTGAACTCCTTCAAGACTGTTGGAAAAGCATTCCAGGTGAAGCTGGTTCAGAGAATGCCAAGAGTGTGCAAAGCTGTCATCAAGGCAAAGGGTGCCTACTTTGACGAATCTCAAGTATAAAATATGTATTGATTTGTTTAACACTTTTTTGGTTACTACATGATTCCATATGTGTTATTTCATAGTTTTGATGTCTTCACTATTACTCTACAATGTAGAAAATAGTAAAAATAAAGAAAAACCCTTGAAATGAGTAGTTGTGTCCAAACTTTTGACTGGTACTGTATGTATGTATGTACTGTATGTATGTGCGTACGTATGTACATGTGTGCGCATATATAAGTATGATAATTGTATTTGGATACAGCGAATACAGTGTCTTATAAGCCCATGTGGGCTGGGCATCATGAAGAGGCATGACAAAATAAATCACATCAAAATATACATGAGTTTGTGTGTGCGTATGCTCGTGTGTGTGCGTGTGTGTCGGGCAGAGTGTTAGGTATGTACATCCCCTCTCCTGACCCCAGGCCCCCCTCCAGCCTGCCTGGTCTGGATGTTTGTGCTCGGATGAATCTCTGGAGATGTTTTTTGCAAGTGCACGCCCCGTCACACCAGGTTAAGGCGCCTCTTCCCCCTCTATCTCTCTCTCTTCATCCCTCCTCTCCCTCAAATTTCCTCACTCTCTCTGTCTCCCCCATGTCCTTGTCTCCCTTTTCCTTTTTTACTTCTTCCCGGTTTCTTCTGTCCTCCATTTTTCTCTCTCTCTCCCTTTACCTTCTCTTTATCTCTCGCTGTCTCTCTCTCTAGCTGTCTCCCTGTGTCTCTCTCTCCATGTATCCCTGTCTCCCTTTTTGTCCTCTTTGCTCTCTAGCTCTCTGTTTCTCCTTTCCTCCATCTTTCTCTCCCCTCATTTCTCTCTCTCCCGTCCCTCTCTTCCTCCACAGATGTCTTCAGGTGTGCTGTCACAGGTTACCCTATCCACCTTCCCTACAGGGCCAACCTCTCCCCCGCATGGCAAAGTAATACATAGAAATCAGCCCAAAATCACACACTTTAACCAGGGCACACTTTAGCCAAGTCTAGGACAAAAAGGCTTCTCAACAGTTTTTTACCCCCAAGCCATAAGACTCCTGAACAGATGATCAAATGGCTACCCGGACTATTTGCATTGTGTGCCCCCCCTCCCCCCACCAACCCCTATTTTACGCTGCTGCTACTCTCTGTTTATCATATATGCATAGTCACTTTAAATATACATTCATGTACATACTACCTCAATTGGCCCGACCAACCAGTGCCCCCGCACATTGGCTAACCAGGCTATCTGCATTATGTCCCGCCACCCACCACCCGCCAACCTCTCTTTTACGCTACTGCTACTCTCTGTTCATCATATATGCATAGTCACTTTAATCATATCTACATGTACATACTACCTCAATCAGCCCGACTAACCGGTGCCTGTATGTAGCCTCGCTACTGTTATAGCCTCGCTACTGTATATAACCTCGCTACTGTTATTTTTCACTGTATTTTTTGTTGTTTTTATTTCTTTACTTACCTATTGTTCACCTAATACCTTTTTTGCACTGTTGGTTAGAGCCTGTAAGTAAGCATTTCACTGTAAGGTTGTACCTGTTGTATTCGGCGCACGTGACAGAAATAAACTTTAATTTGATTTGATCTAGTTAGTCCCCTGCACTCTCCACACTCTACGTTGAAGTACTCTCTGATCGTGCAAAATAGCACCAGGGTCTATATCATTGGTCAGTTGATTCAGGAAATTGATTCAGGAAGTGAATTGGGTTCCAACTGCAATTACAGATTTGTGCCATATTTTTTTCCAATGAGGATGAGAATACCAAACAATCAAGAGAAGCATGCCCACTCAGCTGTGTGTGTGTGTGTGTGTGTGTGTGTGTGTGTGTGTGTGATGTGTTGTGTGTGTGGGTGTGTGTGTGTGTGTGTGGTGTGTGTGTGTGTGTGTGTGTGTGTGTGTGTGTGTGTGTGTGTGTGTGTGTGTGTGTGTGTGTGTGTGTGGTGTGTGTTCGAGCACATGACCTGGTCTGGCACATGACCTTGCCCATGTGCTGGCCAGGCTGCAGTGGCATTCAGGTCGTCCTTCGCCAGTTGAGTGAGGAGGGTGGACAGAAAGAGGCTAAAGGCATGACAGAAGAGAGCGGGAAGGGGGGACCGTGTGGTGCTGGGGGGGGGGGGATGGAGCAGAGAGGGCTGCACAGCAGACCTTACTATAATATGAACATACAGTGCGTTCAGAAAGTATTCAGAGGCCTTGGCTTTTTCCACATTTTGTAACGTTACAGCCTTATTCTAAAATTGATTAAATACAAAAATGGCCTCATCAATCTACATCCTGATCAATCTACGCACAATACCCCATAAAGACAATGCAAAAACTGTTTTGCAAATGTGTTAAAAATAAAATAAAAAACAGAAATACCTTATTTACATAAGTATACAGACCCTTTGCTATGAGACTCGAAATTGAGCTCAGGTGCATTCTTTTTTCCATTGATCATCCTTGAGATGTTTCTACAAATTGATTGGAGTCCACCTGTGTTAAATTCAATTGATTGGACATGATTTGGAAAGGCACACACCGGTCTATATAAGGTCCCACAGTTGACAGTGCATGTCAGAGCAAAAACTAAGCTATGAGGTCGAAGGAATTGTCCGTAGAGCTCCGAGACAGGATTGTGTCGAGGCACAGATCTGGGGGGAAAACATGTCTACAGCATTGAAGGTCCCCAAGAACACAGTGGCCTACATCATTCATAAATGGAAGAAGTTTGGAACCACCAACACTCTTCCTTGAGCTGGCCGCCAGGCCAAATTGGGCAATCGGGGAAGAAGGGCCTTGGCCAGGGAGGTGACCAAGAACCCGATGGCCACTATGACAGAGCTCTAGAGTTCCTCTGTGGAGATGGGAGAACCTTCCAGATGGACAACCATCTTTGCACCACTCCACCAATCAGGCCTTTATGGTAGAGTGGCCAGAATGAAGCCACTCCTCAGTAAAGGGACATGACAGCCAGCTTGGAGTTTGCCAAAAGGCACCTAAAGGACTCTCAGTCCATGAGAAACAAGATTCTCTGGTCTGATGAAACCAAGATTGAAGTCTTTGGCCTGAATGCCAAGTGTCACGTCTGGAGGAAACCTGGCACCATCCCTATGGTGAAGCATGGTGGTGGCAGCATCATGCTGTCAAACCAAATCAAATTTTATTGGTCACATACACGTGTTTAGCAGATGTTATTGTGGGTGTAGCGAAATGCTTGTGTTTCTTGCTCCAACTGTGCTGTTTTTTCTAACAAATAATATCTAACAATTTCACAACAATACACACAATACACACACATCTAAAGTAAAGGAATGGAATTAAGAATATATAAATATTTGGACGAGCAGTGTCAGAGCGGCATAGACTAAGATACTAGAATATAATAGAATACAGTATATGCATATGAGATGAGTAATGCAAAATATGTGAACATTATTGAAGTGATTAGTGTTCCATTATTAAAGTTGCCAGTGATTTCAAGTCTATGTATATAGGGCAGCAGCCTCTAATGTGCTAGTGATGGCTATTTAACAGTCTGATGTCTTGAAATAGAAGCTGTTTTCCAGTCTCTCGGTACCAGCATTGATGCACCTGTACTGACCTCGCCTTCTGGATGATAGCAGGGTGGTCACGCAGTGACTCGGGTGGTTGTTGTCCTTGATGATCTTTTTGGCCTTCCTGTTGCGCCTTCTTCACCACACTGTCTGTGTGGGTGTACCATTTCAGTTTGTAAGTCATGTGTACGCCAAGGAACTAGAAGTTTTACACCTTCTCCACTGTGGTCCCGTCAATGTGGATAGGGGGGTGCTCCCTCTGCTGTTTCCTGAAGTCCACGATCAGCTCCTTTGTTTTGTTGACGTTGAGTGAGAGGTTATTTTCCTGGGGATGTTTTTCAGCGGCAGGGACTGGGAGACTAGCCAGGATCACGTGAAAGATGAACGGAGCAAAGTACAGAGAGATCCTTGATGGAAACCTGCTCCAGAGTGCTCAGGACCTAAGACTGGGGCAACGGTTCACCTTTCAACAGGACAACGACTCTAAGCAAACAGCCATGACAACGCAGGAGTGGCTTCAGGACAAGTCTCTGAATGTTCTTGAATGGCCCAGCCAGAGCTCGAACCCGATCGAACATCTCTGGAGAGACCTGTGCAGCGACGCTCCACATCTAACCTGACAGAGCTTGAGAGGATCTGCAGAGGAGAATGGGAGAAACTCCTCAAATACAGGTGTGCCAAGCTTGTAGCGTCATAACCAAGAAGACCCGAGGCTGTAATCACTGCCAAAGGTGCTTCAACAAAGTACTGAGTAGTGTCTGAATACTTATGTAAATGTGATATTTCAGTTGTTGTTTTTTTATACATTTGCAAAACGTTCTAAAAACCTGTTGTTGCTTTGTCATTATGGGGTATTGTGTGTAGATTGATGAGGAGAAAAAATACAATTTAATCCATCAGGGAATATCATTCTGCCGGAGGAGATGGTTGCCGTTTTACGGGCTCCTAGCCAATTTCGCTTTATTTGATAAAAAAAAATAAAAACCATAATGTTTCTGCCACCGTCTCTTATGACCGAAAAGGATATCTGGATATCAGAACAGTGATTACTCACCTCGTACTGGACAAATATTTTTTTCTTTAAAACTTCTTATGGCTGCATCCCGCTACCGGGATCGATATGACAGCAGCCAGTGAAAGTGCAGGGTGCCAAATTCAAACAACAGAAATCTCATAATTAAAATTCCTCAAACATACATGTGTGTATTATCATTTTAAAGGTAATCTTGTTGTTAATCCCAACAAAGTGTCCGATTTCAAATATGCTTTTCAGCGAAAGCACTACAAACGATTATGTTAGGTCACCACCAAACCACAATAAGCACAGCCATTTTTTCCAGCGAAAGATAGCTTTCACAAAAAGCAGAAATAGAGATAAAATGAATCACTAACCTTTGATTATCTTCTTCAGATGACACTCATAGGACTTCATGTTACACAATACATGATTGTTTTGTTTGAGAAAGTTCATATTTATAACAAAAAATCTGAGTTTACATTGGCGCGTTACATTCACTAGTTCATAATTGACTTTTTTTTGTACAACATACACTACCGTTCAAAAGTTTGGGGTCACTTCGAAATATCCTTGTTTTTGAAAGAAAATAAAATGTTTTGTCCATTTTAAAATTACATCAAATTGATCAGAAATACAGTGTAGACATTGTTAATGTTGTAAATGACTATTGTAGCTGGAAATGGCAGATGTTTTATGGAATATCTACATAGGCATACAGAGGCCCATTATCAGCAACCATCACTCCTGTGTTCCAATGGCACGTTGTGTTAGCTAATCCACGTTTATCATTTTAAAAGGGTAATTGATCATTAGAACACCATTTTGCAATTGTTAGCACAGCTGAAAACTGTTGTCCTGATTAAAGAAGCAATGAAACGGGCCTTCTTTAGACTAGTTGAGTATCTGGAGCATCAGCATTTGTGGGTTCGATTAAACCTTTCTTCTAAAACTTATCAGTCTATTCTTGTTCTGATAAATGAAGGCTATTCCATGCGAGAAATTGCCAAGAAACTGAAGATCTCGTACAATGCTGTGTACTACTCCCTTCACAGATAGCGCAAACTGGCTCTAGCCAGAATAGAAAGAGGAGTGGGAGGCCCCGGTGCACAACTGAGCAAGAGGACAAGTACATTAGTGTCTAGTTTGAGAAACAGACTCCTCAGAAGTCCTCAACTGGCAGCTTCATTAAATAGTACCCGCAAAACACCAGTCTCAACGTCAACAGTGAAGAGGCGACTCCGGGATGCTGGCCTTCTAGGCAGATTTGCAAAAGAAAAGCCATATCTCAGACTAGCCAATAAAAATAAAAGATTAAGATGGGCAAAAGAACACAGACACTGGACATAGGAAGATTGGAAAAAAGTGTTATGGACAGACAAATCTAAATTTGAGGTGTTCGGCTCACAAAGAAGAACATTCGTGAGACACAGAAGAAATTTAAAGATGCTGGAGGAGTGCTTGACAGTGTGATGGTCTAGGGGTGGTCTAGGGGTGCTTTGGTGGTGGTAAAGTGGGAGATTTGTACAGGGTAAAAGGGATCTTGAAGAAGGAAGGCTATCACTCCATTTTGCACCGCCATGCCATACCCTGTGGACGGCGCTTAATTGGAGCCAATTTCCTCCTACAACAGGACAATGACCCAAGCACAGCTCCAAACTATGCATTAACTATTTAGGGAAGAAGCAGTCAGCTGGTATTCTGTCTATAATGGAGTGGCCAGCACGGTCACCGGATCTCAAACCTATTGAGCTGTTATGGGAGCAGCTTGACCGTGTGGTACGTAAGAAGTGCCCATCAAGCCAATCCAACTTGTGGGAGGTGCTTCAGGAAGCATGGGGTGAAATCTCTTCAGATTACCTCAACAAATTGACTACTAGAATGCCAATGGTCTGCAAGGCTGTAATTGCTGCAAATGGAGGATTCTTTGATGAAAGCAAAGTTTGGATGACACAATTATTATTTCAATTAAAAATCATTATTTATAACTTTGAACTTCTTGACTATATTTCCTATTCATTTTGCAACTCATTTCATGTATGTTTTCATGGAAAAATGGAAAAAAGGAAAAAAGGGACATTTCTCAGTGGCCCCAAACTTGTGAATGGTAGTGTATGTTTATGCATGCATGCTTGCTTGAGTGTAGCATTGTCATGGTACTTTGGGTGTGTGTGTGTGTGTGTGTGTGTGTGTGTGTGTGTGTGTGTGTGTGTGTGTGTGTGTGTGTGTGTGTGTGTGTGTGTGTGTGTGTGTGTGTGTGTGTGTGTGTGTGTGTGTGTGTGTGTGTGTGTGTGTGTGTGTTAGTGTGTGTGCGCGCGTGCACGAGCAACCATATGTCTGTGATGTACTGTGCGTGTTCTCTATGCCTGTGGCTCTGCTGGTTTTGCCTCTGCCCTTGCTTGTGTACTCGTTCCACTTTGGCCCCGGCTTGATGTCCCCCCTTCCCTTGAAGCTGACCCGGCAAAGAAAAAGAAAATAAATCTGAAAAATTTGACAGCTTGTGTTCTCTCTTTCCTTTCTTCTCTCTCTTTCAGTTTTCATGTTTCATGATTCTCTCCCTTTATTTCTTGTTCCCATCATCCCTCTCTCCTCTTAATTTCTCCCTCTGTCTTCTCCCTACTCCTCTCCCTCTCACTCCCTCCTTCTTCGCTCCCCTGCTTCTCCCCTCCGCTTCTGATCTCTCTCTTGCCTCCCAGTCAGTCTTGCTGGCGTAGCCTCAAAGGGAGCGGGAGAGAGTGGGACTTAAAAGAGGAGCCAAGAGCCGCTACTATACACAGTGAGGTCGCTCCCACTCGATTGAAGTGAGTGTGAGAGAGAAAAAACGACACATAGGGCTGTTCTCTCCTCTCTTCTGCTCTCTCTTCTCTTCCGTCACTCCTGAAGCCATTTGATATCTCACTTCCTTCTCTCTCCCTTTCTTTCCTCAGAGAGGCACGGTAGCTCCGGGATATGAGATTCCCCCCCAAAGCTATGATGTTACACCTCTCTCTCACTCACTCTCACTCTTAATGTTATACCTCTATCTCTTACTTGTTCTACCTCTCTCCTATCTCTCGTTTAAAACAGACCAGCAGTTCCAGTGAGAGAAACTGTATAGCTACTCCACTGACACCCACATATTTGCCTATACATAGGGCTGTAGCTATTGTATGTTAGATTGTACGTTAGTTTGCTCAGACGTAAATACATTCACCACTCTTCCTCGCATTGATTTGGAAAGATGTTAAGAGTTTCTTCTCCTACACATTTGTGTTTATTCACTTCACATCGATACTTGTATTGACATGCTGTGGATGAGGTTTTGATTTCCGGACAGCAGTGTTTTCTGAATGCATGTAGGCCTACTTCTGTATCTTCAAAAGGACCGTTCCTCTTTGATTGACTGTGAAGTGAGGTCCTTGGGATATTGAAATGTGCCATACAAAAACCTGAACATTTATTGTCGTTATTCAAAAGTACATTCAGTAGCCACTTGAAGAAGGACAGGCTGTACTGTAGTGCTGAACTCTTTTAAAGATGCACTCAGAATTTCAGCCAGTAGTTTTTAAAGTGTTGCTTATGAGCCAAAAGTGGTCCCTGTTTTTTGTGTGCTATGTCATCCAATTGTGTACTACATCATCCATTTTGTGTGATATGTTACGAATCCAATTCATTCAATATGTTACAAATGTGTTGTGATTAAGATCACAGAGTGCATCCTTAAAGGGACTTTAGCCTCTAATTAAATGCCATTACTCAAATCATTACATTATTTAAAGTTAAATGGACATGGTTATGCCAGCTATCTACAAGTCATCTACAAGTTTTAGCCATCTAAAAGGTTTAGATTGACAGACCATATCTCTTCCGTCCTTCTCCTTCCCCATTTTCCTGCCTCGCTGTTATATCCCTTTATTTCTTCTTTCTCTCTCTTTTCATCTCCACTTTTGCTGGTCTGAACCTGAGCATACCGAGTCGTTCTATGAGATCTAACCAGAAAGCCTGCAGCATTACATAAAATAATTGAGTGGGCACCATCTCTGCCCCCAAACCAAAGCCGATTTGGTAGCCCCCAAAAAAATAAACGGAGAGAGACAGTTTTAGGCTGCGGCAGCGCAATGTTTGGGTCTGTTTGTTTGTTTGTGTGTGTGTGTGTGTGTGTGCATGTGTGCCCCTTGTGAATGCAAGTGCCTTTGTCTGTGTTTGTAATGTGCATTGCACATGTGTCTTTATGTATGTGCTCCTATGATCTATGTGTGCCTCCACAAATGTATTTCTTAGTGTGCTTTTGTGTTTGTGTGCTTTAAGCTCCCAAGTTCTTTGCAGTTTTCCTCTATAGTCTTTGTACTGTAGCCATAGCTATAACGCCCTCCCTCTGCTTGGACTCATATCCAGAGGGAGCTGCATACTTAACATAGCCGCGGGCACCCACCAGAACACTCCACATGCACACATACGTGCACGCACACACACACCAAAATAATTGTGAGTGTTCCGCAATGCACCTCATGTATATCAAAAGCACCCAAAGAGCTCCAGGTTGCAAACTGTGTGGATAGATCTTTTGTTCTACAGAACATCATGCTGCCTGACTTCACCCTCAACCCTGTCATGCTTTTTGTGTCCCTGGTGGATCCAGCATACTCCCTCCCAGTGTGACCTGATTTGGGTTCTGACTATGACAGAGGAAGTTTCATGAGACTACGTCACCCACAATTCCAAGAACAATATTTTGAAGGGAATTATTTTTTACTAGGGCACTTACCTTATGCTCTTGAGGTTCTTTGGATTGTGTAATCTGTCTTTGTCACAGATAAAGTTTCTCTAGAGAATGTTCTTTCGTGACTAAAGTTTCTTTGGAAACTATTTTTGGCATGTCAGGACAGTAACTAGAACAGCAGAGTTGCAGGAACATATTGCCATGGGCCAAAGCCTTCTCATGAAATTCTGAGTAGGGAGTGTCATTAATTAGCCCAAAACAGGAGATATACTGTACACGCGGATTTGGGTCTATGGGAACTTTGGGAACACTTTGGGCCAAAGAATTGATGGGGAGCGATCGGAACGTCGTATTTAACAAAATATTCCAAATTAATTTTTGACCTTTTCTTTCAGCTTTTGATGAGACGCTTTCCTTCCTCTGTTAGCACTCATTTTAATGCTGAAGTCCTTTACACCAGGGGCACCCATACGAAGAAAATACAAATACATTCAGAGATAGACCAAGCCCCGCTCAGGTAAGACCTCCCATCCTTTCTAAATGTTATTGTCGTACTGTTGTCTATACTACCAGGGTTGTTGTCAGTTGTGATCTTGTATCCATTCATTTGAACTCCACTCTTAGATCTGCTATTGTTGGCTCAAAAGAGAAGCCCACTGTGGTCTGCTCACCCAGTGCTTTTAGTTCAAATATGAATTCCATAAACTTGAATATCCAATCGGTTTTCAAATCATAGAGGGCCTGGTCTGTTGCACGATAGCAACCTAAGCTCATGTAAGTCAGTTTGTAACATTCCGTCATTGGTTACTCTGAGAGTTCCCCATATTGACATTGGCTTCGGCCTCAGGCCCTATGGTGCTAACCTTGGAAAATGAATACCAATTTATACTCCTTCCTCTATTACCAATAGAGACAGACCAAATGGTGCAGTTCTATGTAATCTTATAGCCATACTAACTATATCAATATCCACCCTCAGACAGGGCCTGCAACTGCCTATTGACCGTAGCTTGTTTGAGTTGGAGACTCCATGTGACTTTAAACATTGTAAAGGACCTTGGTTGATGCATCTGAACATGAGGAGCTTACTTCCTAAACTGGATTACATCAAGATCTGAGCTATGCAGATGAATCCAGACATTCTTGTATTGACTGAAACTTGGATCTCTGGGGACTTTCTGGACTCTGATATTAATATTGAGGGTTATAATGTGTTTAGAGTTGACAGACAGGGTAGACCTGGCCCGGGTATCCTGGAAGGATATTGACCTCATTCCGACAGTAGAGGATGCCTGGTTATTCTTTAAAAGTGCTTTCCTCACCATCTTAAATAAGCATGCCTCATTAAAAAAATTTAGAACCAGGAACAGATATAGCCCTTGGTTCACTCCAGACCTGACTGCCCTTGACCAGCACAAAAACATCCTGTGATGTACTGCATTAGCATCGAACAGTCCCCGCGATATGCAACTTTTCAGGGAAGTTAGGAACCAATATACACAGGCAGTTAGGAAAGCAAAGGCTAGCTTTTTCTAACAGAAATGTGCATCCTGTAGCACAAACTCCAAAAAGTTCTGGGACACTGTAAAGTCCATGGAGAATAAGAGCACCTCCTCCCAGCTGCCCACTGCACTGAGGCTAGGAAACACTGTCACCACCGATAAATCCATGATAATTGAGAATTTCAATAAGCATTTTTCTACGACTGGCCATGCTTTACACCTGGCTACCCCTGCCCCGGTCAACAAGCCCTGCACCCTCCACAGCAACTCGCCAAAGCCTCCCCCATTTCTCATTCACCCAAATCCAGATAGCTGATGTTCTGAAAGAGCTGCAAAATCTGGACCCCTACAAATCAGCCGGGCTAGACAATCTGGACCCTTTCTTTCTAAAATGATCCGCCGAAATTGTTGCAACCCCTATTACTAGCCTGTTCAACCGCTCTTTCATATTGTCTGAGATCCCCAAAGATTGGAAAGCTGCCGCGGTCATTGCCCTCTTCAAAGGGGGAGACACTCTAGACCCAAACTGTTACAGACCTATATCTATCCTACCCTAACTTTCTAAGGTCTTCGAAAGCCAAGATCATCGACCATTTCGAATCCCACCGTACCTTCTCCGCTATGCAATCTGGTTTCCGAGCTGGTCATGGGTGCACCTCAGCCACGCTCAAGTTCCTAAACGATATTCTAACCGCCATCGATAAGAGACAATACTGTGCAGCTGTATTCATCGACCTGGCCAAGGCTTTCGACTCTGTCAATCACCACATTCTTATCGGCAGACTCAACAGCCTTGGTTTCTGAAATGACTGCCTCGCCTGGTTCACCAACTACTTCTCAGACAGAGTTCAGTGTGTCAAATCGGAGGGCCTGTTGTCCAGACTCTCTCTCTATGGGGGTGCCACAGGGTTCAATTCTCGGGCCGACTCGTTTCTCTGTATACATCAATGATGATAAATAATTCTAAACACACCTTTAGTTTACAAAGTTAAACAACCTCTACTGCCTCAGAAACCCGGATCCGGGAGCACCCCCCACCCCCCACACACTGATTAGCATAACTAGCATAGCTTCACAAGTAAATAGTAGCATCTAAATATCATTAAATCACAAGTCCAAGACACCAGATGAAAGATACAGATCTTGTGAATAAACCCATCATTTCTGTTTTTTAAAATGTTTTACAGGGAAGACAKAATATGTAAATCTATTAGCTAACCACGTTAGCAAAATACACCATCTTTCTTTGTCCGCCATTTTTCTCTCTCCACCACTAGCTATCACCAATTCGGCTAAACTAAGATATTGATAGCCACAAACCAAGAAAAAAACTCATCAGATGACAGTCTGATAACATATTTATGGTATAGGATAGGTGTTGTTAGAAAAAAGTGCATATTCAGGTAGAAATCACAGTTTACAATTGCACCGACCATCACAAATCGACTAGAATTACTAGAGAGAGCAACGTGTATGACCAATTTACTCATCATAAAACATTTCATAAAAATAGACAAAGCATAGCAATGGAAAAGACCCAGATCTTGTGATTCCAGACAATATTTCAGATTTTCTAAGCGTTTTACAGCGAAAACACAATAAATCGATAAGTTAGCATACCACATGTGAAAACGTTACCAGAGCATCGATTCCAACCAAAGAGCGCTATAACGTAATCACCGCCAAAATATATTAATTTTTTCACTAACCTTCTCAGAATTCTTCCGATGACACTCCTGTAACATCATTTTACAACATACATATACAGTTTTGTTCGAAAAGGTGCATATTTAGCCATACAAAACCGTGGTTATACAAATGGAAATAGTCACAACTCAAGCCTCAAAATGAGAACGTCAGCTTTCAGAGTGATCTTGTTTAATCGAAAGCTAATCATATACTTGACTAAAAAATACAGGGTTGACAGGAATCGAAAGACAAATTAGTTCTTAATGCAACCGCTGATTACATTTTTAAAATTATCCTTACTTTTCAATACAGGGTTCGCCAAGTGAAGCTATCCAAACAAAATGGCGAAATATGCGTTTAAATATTTTCGACAGAACAACGATTTATCATATTAAAATATTGCTTACTTTGAGCTGTTCTTCCATCAGATTCTTGGGCAATGTATCCTTTCTATGTTATAAACGTCTTTTGGTCGATAGATGTCCTCTGTCCTTCGAAATGTCACCACCAACGACCGACACCCCGAAACGTTTCCAAAGCTAAAAAGTGCACGACAAAGAAATTCCTCAGAATCGCACTAAACGGATATAAATTGCTATAAAACGGTTCAAATTAACTACATTATGATGTTTTTAACAACTATACGACTGAAAACATGACCGGAGAAATATAACTAGTTAAACAACGATTTGGAATGAGGCAGGTCCGATGTCCATCTTGCTTGTGGCGCCGGAGAAGAGAGAGAGGTCCTCCCACGTTTTGTGGTTTTATATGGGCTGGGATTGTGCAATAGACTCCATTCAAAACGTGATGACGTACAGACACCCAGAGGAAGACGTAGGCAGTGTCGGTTCTTCATAGCATTCACTGTCGCCTTAAAAACAGACTCCAGATCAGGGGTAAAAATTTCTGAAATCTGACCCCTGTCATGAAAAGTGCTGTAGATATTGTTCTGTACCACTCAGAGACAAAATTCCAACGGCTATAGAAACTAGAAAGTGTTTTCTATCCAATAATAACAATAATATGCATATTGTACGATCAAGAATTTAGCACGAGGCAGTTTAATTTGGAGACCCAAATATGCTAATGCGGAACAGCACCCCCTATAGTTCCAAGAATTAAACAGATGTATTTTTTCTTCATAATAAGCAGGAGTAATATTCTTAGATCAGAATGACAGCAGACTGTACTTCTATCCATGTCACTAAAGACTAACAGAAAAAAATGACAAAGTTAACTAGAATGGCTTATCTTTTCTCCCCAACCCACCAAGAGGTAACATGTAGATATACACATTTACTTTCAAAGCATACACACGAAACACACCATAGTAGCAATAAAAACAAAAWATAAACTGAGGTACACTTGCGACATGTACTGAGAGTAATATTGCTTGTACTGGCAACCACACAGAAGAGTTATTGCAGCATATATATCAATGGGTTTGTTTTTTTGCATAGGCTAGTCAGTTACAGTACATTACAGAGGCGCATGGAGCAGAAAAGAGGGGAACAACTTAGGGTGAAAGGAGGCCTTTGGTGTAGTGAGCAAGGTAAATGTAATCTTGCTGCTGGTGATTATCTGATCCACCTCTATGCAGACGAAACCATTCTGTATACTTCTAGCCCTTCTTTGGACACTAACCTCCAGACTAGCTTCAATGCAATACAACTCTCCTTCCGTGGCCTCCAACTGCTCTTAAATGCATGTAAAACTAAATGTATGCTCTTCAACCGATCGCTGCCCACACCTGCCAGCCCGTCCAGCATCACTTCTCTGGACGGTTCTGACTTAGAATATGTGGAGAACTACAAATACCTAGGTGTCTGGTTAGACTGTAAACTCTCCTTCCAGACTCACATTAAGCATCTCCAATCCAAAATTAAATCTAGAATTGTCTTCCTATTATGCAACAAACCATCCTTCACTCATGCTGCCAAACATACCCTCGTAAAACTGACTATCCTACCAATCCTTGACTTCGGAGATGACATTTACAAAGTAGCCTCCAACACTCTACTCAATAAATTGGATAGAGTCTATCACAGTGCCATCCGTTTTGTCACCAAAGCCCCATATACTACCCACCACTGCGACCTGTGTGCTCTCGTTGGCTGGCCCTCGCTTCATATCCATCGCCAAACCCACTGGCTCCAGGTCATCTATAAGTCTTTGCTAGGTAAAGCCCCGCCTTATCTCAGCTCACTGGTCACCAAAGCAGCACCCACCCGTAGGTATTTCTCACTGGTCACCCCCAAAGCCAATTCCTCCTTTGGCCGCCTTTCCTTCCAGTTCTCTGCTGCCAATGACTGGAACGAACTGCAAAAATCACTGAAGCTGGAGACTCATATCTCCCTCACTAACTTTAAGCACCAGCTGTCAGAGCAGCTCACAGATCACTGCACCTGTACATAGCTCATCTGTAAATAGCCCATCCAACTACCTCATCCCCATACTGTAATTTACTTTATTTATTTTGCTCCTTTGCACGCCAGTATCTCTACTTGCACACTCATCTTCTGCACATCTATCACTCCAGTGTTTAATTGCTATATTGTAATAATTTTGCCGCTATGGCCTATTTATTGCCTTACCTCCCTTATCCTACCTCATTTTCACACACTGTATATATACTTTTTATATTGTATTATTGACTTCATGTTTGTTTATTCCATGTGTAACTCTGTGTTGTTGTTTTTGTTGAACTGCTTTGCTTTATCTATGCCAGGTCGCAGTTGTAAATGAGAACTTGTTCTCAACTAGCCTACCTGGTTAAATAAAGGTGAAATATATATTTTTTAATTAAGAGGTGGTGGAGTGGCCATTCTTATTAAAAATAATTTCTCTCTTTACTGAAAAATGTAATATCTAAATATAAATATTCATAACTGTTATAGGAGTCACCCGTCCTCTCTCGTCTAACCTGTGCCAACACTAGTTTGTTGTCATCTTTTATTATATCAGAAGTTATTATCCTGGGTGACCTAAATTATGATTGGGAAATTCAGGCTTCAGACAATCTAAAATACATGTGTAATGATTTAAACCTAACCCAGCCGGTGACTAAGCCTACATGGCCCAACCCTAAAGATCCTTCGCCCCCACCTACATGTGCAGATTACCTCAACTAGCCTGTACCCCTGCACACTGACTCGGTACCGGTGCCCCCTGTATATTGCCTCATTATTCTTATTCTTATTGTGTTACTTTTATTATTACTTTTTATTTTAGCCTACTTGGTAAATATTTTCTTCTTCTTGAACTGCACTGTTTGTTAAGGGCTTGTCAGTAAGCATTTCACAGTAAAGTTTACACTTGTTGTATTCGGCACATGTGGCAAATAAAGTTTGATTTGATTTTGATTTGATTTGAAAAACAACTCTTATTGATCTTATCTTAACGACTACACCAGGGAAATGTGTTTCTACTGGTGTCTTCGTCCAAGACATGTGTGGCCATTGACCATTTATTTTTGTTTGAAAATCTAAGCCTTGTGTCATCACAAAGAGGAACTTTAAAAACTTCAGTGAACAGGCTTTTTTACATGATCTTTATTTTAGTGACCTTGATTGTATTTCAGCTATCCCTGGACCGGACTTAGCTTTCAGCCTTTTTGAAGAAGTCTTCAATACTATTGTGGATAATCATGCTCCTTTAAAAAAATGAAGGGTTAAAGGTAGATCAAATGCCTGGTACACTCCTGAATTATCAGAAGTCCTTCATAAAAGAGAGGATGCTTGGGTCAAGGTCAGGAACACAGGCTTAGTCCAAGAATGGCAAGCTTTAAAGCAACTTAGAAAACATTATGTAAGACTAATCAGAATGGCTAAATTTGATTATTATGTTACCGCTCTTTTGGATTGTAATGGGAAACAGGCTAAATTCTGGAAGACTTTCAAATCCCTGAAGGGTTCTACTTCCTCCTCTCTGCCACAACAAATTAATTCAGACACTGGTCTCATTACGGGAAAAAACACCATCACTTATGCATTTAATCACCATTTTTATTTCAGCAGGCTATCTCTTTGAAATAACTTCTAAGGCTGTTCACAATGATATTGGGCTGGATGCTGATAGGGGAAACTTGCTGAATGCTCAGAGAAATTATAGTGAAAGCTTTTATTTTAGGCTATTTACAGAAAAAATAAGTCCAGGATGCTTTTCTAGCAATAGACAACAAGAAATCCACAGAGGCCGATCAATTGGATCACAGTATGCTTAAGTGTGCTGCGCCCATTATTGTTAGCTCTATATCCCACATTATTTATTTAACATTGTTATCAGGAAATATTCCAAAAGTATTGAAATCAGCTCTTGTGCTGCCATTCCATAAGGGGGGATAGTAGTAATCTTAATAATTATCACCCCATTTCAAGGCTTCCTTGTCTAGCTAAGATTCTTGAATCCTTGGTAAATGTACAACTTTGCTCTTTTTTGTCTAATTAATGTATTTTGAATGTAAACCAATCAGGATTTAGGCCTGGGCATACAGCAACCACTTTAGTTTTTTAATGATCTTTTCAATGCTTTAAACACCCAAATTGAATGTGCTGCTTTGTTTGTGGACCTGTCAAAAGCTTTTGATACTGTTAATCATGGTCTTTTATTGAATAAGTTGACCTCAATACGCCTGAGTTCATACAGAACTCAGGTCATCGTGATTGATGGGGTTAAGTCTGAGTTTCATGATGTAAATAATGGTGTACCACAAGGGTTTATTTTGGGACCTATTCTCTTCACTATTTATATTAACACCATTGGTCAATCTGTTAAAAATTGTAAACTTAATCTATATGCGGATGATATTATTATGTATGCTATTGCCCCGACTGTTGATCTGGCCGTGTCAAAACTACAGTCAGAATGCAGGAATGTTCACTCATGTTCATTCACACATTCACTCATTAGATGGTTGGTTTTTATTATTTCCATTTATCAATACGTAGAGTAATTTAAGAAGTTGAATTAGGAATCACCCCCTTTTACCCTCAGAACAGCCTCAATTCATCAGGGCATGGACTCTACAAGGATTCGAAAGCATTCCACAGGGATGCTGGCCCATGTTGAGTCCAATGCTTCCCACATTTGTGTTAAGTTGGCTTGATGTCCTTTAGGTGTTGGACCATTCTTGATACCCACAGGAAACTTTTGAGCGTGAAAAACTCAGCAGCGTTGCAGTTCTTGACACTCAAACCGGTGTGCCTGGCACCTACTACCATACCCCGTTCAAAGGCACTTAAATATTTTGTCTTGCCCATTCACCTCTCTGAATGGAACACATACACAATCCATGTCTCAATTGTCTCAAGGCTTAAAAATCCTTCTTTAACATGTTTCATCTACACTAATTTAAGTGTATTTAACAAGTGACATCAATAAATGATCATACCTGGATTCACCTGGTCAGTCTATGTCATGGAAAGAGCAGGTAATGTTTTGTATACTCAGTGTATATTGTAGCAGTGGCAGCCTATTAGAAGACTTGGAAGCATGGCTTTTCATAGTGCTTTTTGGCCTCCTATGAAATGGATTGTCACACCAGTTAATGTGTCATGTTGTGTTTAATTTAAATTGTAATTAGGTTTAATTGTTGAGACAAGCACCTTTTCGTGACAATATGATTTGGTCTACTTTTATATTTGCCTTGCATTTTAATTAAAATATTTCTTACAGAATACATTTAAATGCATGTTGGAATATATTTTATTAAACATTTACAGTTACATTTTTAAATATATAGATAAATACATGTGGAAATATTTTCTAAAATGTATTTCAGAATGTTTTTCAAATACATTAATGACATTTTCCAATGCATTAGATTAGATACACTATATATACAGTACCAGTCAAAAGTTTGGACACAACTACTCATTCCACGTTTTTTCTTTATTTTTACTATTTTCTACATTGTAGAATAGTAGTGAAGACATCAAAACTATGAAATAACACATATGGAATCATGTAGTAACCAACAAAGTGTTAAACAAATCAAAATAAATGTTATATTTGAGATTCTTCAAAGTAGCCACCCTTTGCCTTGATGACAGCTTTGCACACGCTTGACATTCTCTCAACCAGCTTCACCCGGAATGCTTTTCCAACAGTCTTGAAGGAGTTCCCACATATGCTGAGCACTTGTTGGCTGCTTTTTCTTCCCTCTGCGGTCCAACTCATCCCAAACCATCTCAATTGGTTTGAGGTTGGGTGACTGTGGAGGCCAGGTCATCTGATGTAGCACTCCATCACCCTCCTTGGTCAAATAGCCCCTACACAGCCTGGAGGTGTGTTTTGGTTCATTGTTCTGTTGAAAAACAAATGATAGTCCCACTAAGAGCAAACCAGATGGGATGGCATATCGCTATATAATGCTGTGGTAGTCAAGGAAAGAGATTCCACATTTTAACTTTTAACAAGGCACACTTTTTAATTGAAATGCTGGTTGAGAGAATGCCAAAAGTGTGCAAAGCTGTTATCAAGGCAAAGGGTGGCTACTTTGAAGAATCAAAAATCTCAAATATATTTTGGTTTGTTTAAAAGTTTTTGGGTTCCAGATGTGTTATTTCATAGTTTTGATGTCTTCACTATTATTCTACAATGTAGAAAATAGTAAAAATAATGAAAAAATAGGTGTGTCCAACTTTTGACTCATACTGTATCTAAATCATGAGCAACACTAGATGGTTGCTAAACCGCAATTGGTTGCTTTGCAAAACTGCATTAAAGGGAAGCGGTCACAGCCCACATTGTGTAAAATCCGCACAGTCGTCAGTTTATAAATTAGGCCTGCCAGTAAGAAAACTCCCAAAGAATTTTAGACATGATGAATCTACTGATGAACATCCATGGCTTACATCAACTGCCTACCACAATGTGCTCAGGCAACTCCCCCTCATGCCTGAATATTACAGTGTGACTTTTTCAAATGTTTTTTCCAGTTACAACCTCTGTCTGACCCATACGATGTCATCATCATCATCGTTTCATCATCCTTTCCCACCACACCTTGTGGTTTTGGGCCATCAGGGTTGTGTTCAGTAAGGTGAAATGTTCAGAACGTTGCATATAAACATGTAACTAATAAAGTTATGTAGAGACCTGAATAGGGGCCTGGGTTCAAATAGTGTTTGTTTTCTTTCGGAAAAACTTTTAGTTGCTCTTGATTGAGCTTGTCTGGAGCTATAGAAGAAACAGAATATCCTCAAAAGTGCAAACCCTGTCCATCTGGCACTCCATGCAGGCTCAATCAAATATTTGAAAGAAAATACTATGTGAATCCAGGACTATTAGTCATATTCTTGTTAAAAGGTGAAACACAACACCACTACTGTAGAACCCCAAATATTGAATTATAATGACATTCAATCTAATTCACACAATGAAAAAACATGGTTTACGATCATAATCGTTCACCCATGACTGTCCCGCAAAACTTGTCCCACAAAACTGCTTCAGCCAGGGGCCTCCAACAAGCCCACTGGTTCATCCCTCTCTTTTGCCCACGGAGCAAAGGAGAAGAAAAACGAGGAATGACGACCGTCGTTCAATTAGTCATCCCAGGGCCGAACAAACTGTTGGTTTTCCTGATTAAACAAACGTGCGCTAATCACCACCGGAACGACGCTGCAAGACCAGAGCAGAGGACGTCAGATGAAAAAACAAAGAGAAAAATACAGTGGTCCTCACAAGACAGGACGTGACTTCTCACAATGACCCCTCCGGCTCTCGAGAGTGTAGTTGTATGGTTTAATTAACCTTTCTAGGACACACGTTCCACTAGCGGAACCCCTCGACAACATTCCGCTGAAATACTCATCATAAACTTTGATGAAAGATACATGTTTTACATAGAATTAAAGATACACTTGTTCTTAATACAACCGCTGTGTCAGATTAAAAAAAAACTTTATGGGAAAAGTAAACCATGCAATAATCTGAGACGGCGCTCAGATAGAAACAAAATTTCTCCGCCATGTTGGAGTCAACAGAAATACGAAATTACATTATAAATATTCCCTTACCTTTGATGATCTTCATCAGAATGCACTCCCAGGAATAATGTCCATTATTTATGTTTATGTCCAAGTAGCTACTTTTGTTAGCACGTTTAGTACACATATCCAAACGCTCGTGCAGGTCCAGGCGAACGTCGGACGAAAACTTCAAAAAGTTATATTACAGGTCGTAGAAACATTTCAAAGTATAGAATCAATTTTTGTATGTTGTTATCATAAATATTCAATAACGTTCCAACCGGAGAATTCCTGTGTCTATAGAAGTAATGGAACGCAAGTCGATATCATGTGGAATGCGCATGACCAGGACCTGGCTCTCTGCCAGACCACTGACTTATTCCCCTCTCATCCGGCTCCACATCACAGTAGAAGCTTCATTCAAGGTTCTGCAGACTGTTGACATCTAGTGGAAGCCGTAGGAAGTGCAAACAGATCCATATCCCACTGTGAATTCAATAGGCGATGAGTAGAAAATCGACCAACCTCAGATATCCCACTTCCTGGTTGGATTTTTCTCCGGTTTTTGCCTGCCATATGAGTTCTGTTATACTCACAGACATCATTCAAACAGTATAGCCAGCCTATACAGTGCCTTGCAAAAGTATTCATCCCCCTTGGCATTTTTCCTATTTTGTTGCATTACAACCTATAATTTAAATAGATTTTTATTTGGATTTCATGTAATGGACATACACAAAATAGTCCAAATTGGTGAAGTGAAATTTAAAAAAGAACTTGTCTCTAAAAATAAAAAAATAAAAAAACGGAAAGTGGTACGTGCATTTGTATTCACACCATTTGCTATGAAGCCCCTAAATAAGATCTGGTGCAACCAATTACCTTCAGGAGTCATAATAATTAGTTAGATTGCACACAGGTGGACTTTATTTAAGTGTCACATGATCTCAGTATATATACACCTGTTCTGAAAGGCCCCAGAGTCTGCAACATCATTAAGCAAGGGGTACCACCAAGCAAGCGACAATATGAAGACCAAGGAGCTCTCCAAACAGGTCAGGGACAAAGTTGTGGAGAAGTACAGATCAGGGTTGGGTTATAAAAAAATATCCAAAACTTTGAACATCCCATGGAGCACCATTAAATCCGTTAATAAAAAATGGAAAGAATATGGCACCACAACAAACCTGCCAAGAGAGGGCCGCCCACCAAAACTCACGGACCAGGCAAGGAGGGCATTAATCAGAGGCAACAAAGAGACCAAATATAGCCCTGAAGGAGGATCTGTCCATAGGACCACTATAAGCCGTACACTCCAGAGCTGGACTTTACGGAAGAGTGGCCAGAAAAAAGCCATTGCTTAAAGAAAAAATAAGCAAACGTGTTTGGTGTTCACCAAAAGGAACGTCGGAGACTCCCCTAACATATGGAAGAAGGTACTCTGGTCAGATGAGACAATTTGCACCAGACTCTGTCTGGTGCAAATCCAACACCTCACATCACCCCGAGAACACCATCCCCACAGTGAAGCATGGTGGTGGCATCATCATGCTGTGGGGATGTTTTTCATCGGCAGGGACTGGGAAACTGGTCAGAATTGAAGGAATGATGGATGGCGCTAAATACAGGGAAATTCTTGAGGGAAACCTGTTTCAGTCTTCCAGAGATTTGAGACTGGGACGGAGGTTCACCTTCCAGCAGGACAATGAAACTAAGCATACTGCTATAACAACACTTGAGTGGTTTAAGGGGAAACATTTAAATGTCTTGGAATGGCCTAGTCAAAGCCCAGACCTCAATCCAATTGAGAATCTGTGGTATGACTTAAATATTGCTGTACACCAGCGGAACCCATCCAACTTGAAGCAGCTGGAGCAGTTTTGCTTTGAAAAATGGGCAAAAATCCCAGTGGCTAGATGTGCTAAGCTTATCGAGACATACCCCAAGAGAATTGCAGCTTTAATTGCTGCAAAAGGTGGCTCTACAAAGTATTGACTTTGGGGGGGGGTGGGGGGTGAATAGTTATGCACGCTCAAGTTTTCTGTTTCTTTGTCTTATTTCTTGTTTGTTTCACAATAAAAAATATTTTGCATCTTCAAAGTGGTATAGACATGTTGTGTAAATCAAATGATACAAACCCCCCAAAAATATATTTTAATTCCAGGCAGTAAGAAAACAAAATAGGAAAAATGCCAATGGGGGTGAATACTTTCGCAAGCGACTGTATAAAGCATCCAAAACAACTGGCAGGGAGTTTGAAAGGAGAGAGAGCGTGCAATGGTGTGATCACATTGGATGGTGATGAAATTATCCTACATTTATTTTATTTTTATTTTACCGTTATTTTACCAGGTAAGTTGACTGAGAACACGTTCTCATTTGCAGCAACGACCTGGGGAATAGTTACAGGGGAGAGGAGGGGGATGAATGAGCCAATTGTAAACTGGGGATTATTAGGTGACCGTGATGGTTGAGGGCCAGATTGGGAATTTAGCCAGGACACCGGGGTTAACACCCCTACTCTTACGATAAGTGCCATGGGATCTTTAATGACCTCAGAGAGTCAGGACACCCGTTTAACGTCCCATCCGAAAGACGGCACCCTACACAGAGCAGTGTCCCCAATCACTGCCCTGGGGCAT
The DNA here is from genome assembly GCF_002910315.2 of Salvelinus sp. IW2-2015. Taxonomy (NCBI): domain Eukaryota; kingdom Metazoa; phylum Chordata; class Actinopteri; order Salmoniformes; family Salmonidae; genus Salvelinus; species Salvelinus sp. IW2-2015. The sequence continues at coordinate 102,693 of NW_019942555.1, read as the reverse complement.
TGGGATCTTTGTTTAGACCAGAGGAAAGAGTGCCTCCTACTGGCCCTCCAACACCACTTCCAGCAGCACCTGGTCTCCCATCCAGGGACTGACCAGGACCAACCCTGCTTAGCTTCAGAAGCAAGCCAGCAGTGGTATGCAGGGTGGTACATAGACTACAACACTAAAATTAATAACTGTATTATTATTACAACATTTTGCTGTAAACTTGAGTGAATTTCATTTTGAAGCTGATCAAAAGCCCTGCATTCCGAAATAACTGCATCTGCCTAGGCAACCATTTGGATCAACTTGCCTACCTGGTTAAATAAAGGTTAAAAAAAAAAAATAATTAAACTTCTGATACTGAGATCTGTCTGTTGTCGTGGATCATCATTCTCCCAAGTCGTTCCTATAATAATGTGGCCCCCAATAATATAATGCTCCCAGCAGGCCCAGTTATTCAGGAAAGCTTTCCTTTCCCCCCCGTGCGGCTGTTCCTCACGCACCTAGAACATAATGCTTTAATATAGCCTGAAGATTTGTTATTTAACTTTTAAAAAGTATTACCTTTAGCAACCTGTCTGCCTAGGGAGACTAGGCCATGCTACTCTTCAAAATGATGATCAAATGTTTGGGTATTACAGTAGACCTATAACCTAGCCTACTACACTGAGTATACGGTATGGAGGGATGTATTTTCTGTTTGTTGAGATTGACATTAGCCTAGTCTAATTGAATGTTGAAAACGCAAACCTTGATGTCGAAGCGCCCAATGTCAGTAATCAGAATGTAGAAGTGATGCTTTGCTTATTGGTTATGTGGTGCATAGGCACAGAAACCTTTTGGTAGAAGATTTGGTGCATATATTTTATGTAACTATAAATATAGCATCAAAAATGAGTGCCCCTCTTTTGAAACAAAATGCCCCCCAGCTGATCATTGTCTGGCGCCAGCTCTAGTATACTGGCCAACCTCCACAGTCTGTCTCTGCGCTCGCTGGGGGTTGAGAGGGAGAGACGGAATGTTGACATACTGCTATGTCACTACCCCCAGGGTGGGCCCCGTTATCCCCATCTCTCCCCTCCCTCCCTCACCTGGACACTGGCCAGCATACTCAGGGAGACGCTACCGCTGTCCCCAGTCAACCCCCAGCCAGCCCCTGGTTGTCCGAGCCAAGACCCAGCTACAGTAGAGCGAGATCCCCAGGGGTGCCTCACCTCATCTGGGGTCAACGAGGGCAGAGGTGTGTGGGGGGGATGATATGGAGGATGAGGGTGGATTAACACCGTGACCAAACCGTCGGGCCATCATGTGCATGTTGATTTTGTCTATCCACACCAGACGTGATCATGACACACAGGTTAAAATAATAGAATCAACTATATTCACTCCGATTAATCCACAGATAAAAGGGGAAACCTAGTTAGTTTTTAGTTAGTTATCTATGATTCTCCTTGTTCATCTTTAAAGCACCCACGTGGGTTTGTATGCCCATGTGGGTAGATGGGAGACACGGGAATTGCAGTGCGTCAAACATCTTGAATAAAACCTATTTTCTATTTTAGTGTTTGGCAACACAAACGCTTGTTGACATGCGCGAGCAGTGTGGATAAAATGATTGACTAACATGCACGCGTTAATTTATTTTGCAACGCTCAAGCATGTAACGTGGCCTGTTTGGTTTCCCTGTGAACCAGGGGGAAGAAACGAGCAGCACAACAGGGTGAAGAGAGAGAGAGAAGGGGATAGGTCGATGTTACTCAATCAAATAGGAGCAGAAAGTGTGTGTGTAAGCATCCAACTGCTTTTCTCCACAAAACAGGATGTCAATTATTCATTGAGTGTTTTGATGAATAGAAAATAAATAACATCTGCATATCGATAGACTTGGAGCACACGCTTCATGTCAAAAAAAGTGTACTCTGTACACTGCATTATGCTCCCATGTGAATTGATTAGACAATGTTTAGACCACAAGGTCTTCACCAGGCTCCCATTGGACCGGATTTTGTTCAATTGTATTGTGAAAGAAGAAAGAACTATCTTTTACCTGGCCAGACAGACTAAATTTAACCAAAATCCAAACAACACATGAGCATTTGTTGGATGAAATTCCATTCAGGGACAAGCATTCACAATGAAGCACACTAAAGGTGGGCTGTACTACATGAATCAGTCAGACCTCAAAATGTAATAGCATGTTATTTTGGTCATTTTAGTCACCTATTCTTACGTTGAACTCAGTATTTAGAGCACAACTGACATCTGTGTCACCTTTGCTGATGCAATGCTGAATATGTCTGAGCCATTCTTTTGGTTTATGAAACATACTGTTTTTCCAAAGACTCCAGTCATAGACTGTTCTCTCTGCTACCGCACCACGAGCGGTACCGGAGCGCCAAGTCTAGGACCAAAAGGCTCCTTAACAGCTTCTTCCCCCAAGCCATAAGACTGCTGAACAATTAATCAAATGGCCACCCGGACTACTTACATTGAACCCCCCCGTTTGTTTTTTCACTGCTGCTACTCTCTGTTTATTATCTATGCATAGTCACTTTACCCCTACCTAAATGTACAAATTACCTTGACTAACCTGTACCCCCGCACATTGACTCGGTATCGGTACCCCCTGTATCTAGCCTTGTTATGTAATTTTCTTGTTTCTTTTTTCACTTCACTTTAGTTTATTTAGTCATTCTTAACTCTATTTCTTGAACTGCATTGTTGGTTTAAGGGCTTGTAAGTAAGCATTTCACGGTAAGGCGCATGTGACAAATACAATTTGATTTGATTTGAGACGTGTTGATGGAAGACCTAACACATTACGAAAAGCAAAACTTTAGCGTGTGTGTGAGAGAGAAATGAGGTGAATGAGGATTGTTACCCATTACTACAGGAAACACTTCCGGACACGTTGTATAATACCCTCCAGGGGCATGTACACATGCCAGAAGCGGAGGCGGCACGTCCTGGGTGCGGGCACATTGAATACCTGCTGCATGATCTCACCTTTTTGTCATCAGTTAGACTACCACAAAGCCAATAGGAATGCTTGATTCCCTGTTGTCATGCCAGGGAGGGCGGGTGTGTTTAAGTTCAATGATACACAATTCCACACACACACCCTGCTGTGACTAAATAAACACACTCTTTACAGACAGTGTGGCCTTGCTGCCTTTCAGAGAGCTGTGACTACCCCCCACTTGGTCCTACGTAAACAAAGACGAATAGACTTGAATAGGGGTGTCTGAGTCACTGTGTGTAGTGTTTTCCCAGCAGGAGGTGTGTGTGTGTGTGTGTGTGTGTGTGTGTGTGTGTGTGTGTGTGTGTGTGTGTGTAATGAAACACAGACATATTGTAATGCATGGTTAAAATATGCATGGTTAAGCTAATACCTTGTCTATGTTACAGGGCAACTTCCCCTTCTGCGCATGCTTATATACTTTACTGATGACAACTGATTTTTGACGCAGAATACCCATTGGTTGACTGGACTATGCTATTTTTGCGATTTAGAATTGGGGATTTCGGTCTGGGGCTGTAAGGTGGGTAGAGTGCAGTCACCCCAGTCTCTCTCACCTGCCCAGGACGGTCAATAGTCAACCGAACCTGGAGCGTCCCTGCTAGGCACACACACCAGCAACCGCAACTCAGAGCTATCAACACACTACAACAGTCTGGTTTGTGTGTGTCGGGTGGTGGGTGGATGCGTGCGCTACACACATTCTCTGATACGCTTTGAGTTTGACAACTCAGCGTTTCGATAAGTGCACTCATTTAAAACCCTGCCGTATTAAGTTGAAGAGTATCGATTGATGCTTTAATGATATGGTTTCTTGTCTTCTTGAGAGGCTGGATACGTATTTGATCAGTATACATTTTTGCATCAAAGTAGCAAAAATCCATGTGTACCAACCAGGGTTAACTGGGGTGAATTTGAACTCAAGTCACTCAATTGATTAAGTGATTTAAATAGCTTTTTATTTTCAGTTTATTTAGTTGGCTTTTCAGGATGCCAATCCAAAAAGTTAACCTTTTAATATTGTACAGTTCTGCTTCAGCTGGTATTTGCTGGTATCTGAGAATAATGCAGGTATTTCTCTCCCTCTCTCCCTCCCCTGTTCTCAGGTGCAGTATATCATTCAAGGCTACCACAAGAGGAGAGAGTACATTGCTGCCTTTCTCAGTCACTTTGGAATGTAAGTCTGGTGTGCGCACGCATGTAAGCGAGAAAAGGAAGGGCAAGGAAACGTTTGTGCGAGCAAGCATATCTGTATCATTGTATTTGATTTTTATGGTGGGCACATTAGTGTCTATGTAAGAAAGGTTTGCCAATGTGTGTGTGCTTTATGCAGGGGGATGGTGGAGTATGATGCAGAGGGATTCACCAAGCTCACTCCTCTCCTCGTGTGGAAAGACTTCTTTTTCCTTGTCCATGGTGAGTTACACACACACACACACACACACACACACACACACACACACACACACCACACACACACAACACACACACACACACACACACACAACACACCAACACACACACACACACACACACACACACACACACACACACACACACACACACACCTCTTTCTTTCATTCTCACTATGTCTTCCTCCCCAAACTCTCTTTTTCTCCCTCTCGCTATCTTTCTCTCACCCCTCCTCCTCCAGTGGACCTTCCTCTGTACTTCCCACGGGACCAGCCCACCCTGACATTCCAGTCTGTGTACCACTTCACCAACAGTGGGCAGCTCTACTGGCAGGTGCAGAAGTCCTACCCTTACAGCCCGCGATGGGACGGCAACGAGATGGCCAAAAGAGCCAAGTAAGGCAAGACACTACCGGACAGATGTAGGGTGAAGTTGCCCCTAGATGCTGATCTTGAATCAGTTTTGCCTTTTCCTCACTGATGATTAGGATTGGGGGAGGGGAAGCTGATCTTAGATCTGTACCTAGGGGAAACATCACCCGTAGCATACTGGACAACAATGACTATTTGAGCTACTATACCGTATAGTAATTACCCATAATACATGATGATAATGATTCAAATCTAAGTTATTTGTTTAAGTCATGTAATCCAATCGACTAGCACAAAACTAGAACCTGCTGTCATCTTTGGACCAGGTCTCCCTCGCAAAATAGATTTTTTTAAACTTATCTGGATTTATAATGGTAACATGAAAAGCAAAACAATCCTTGTCATACTAATAATCACTAACAGCACGGACATCAAATCCCTTTAATTGAAACCACATATCACTACTCACACCGGTGAAGATTTATATGGCAATTTTTTAAAATAAAAATGATAGATGTATGGCTCTCCCAAATTGTATTTACTTGACCTTTTTTCTATTTAACAAGAACCCGTTGACCCTATTTGTGAATTAATGGCTTTGTCTCTAGCTTTATGGCGTTTACTTAGAACAGCAAAGGAGTGCTTAACTGTAACAGTTGAGTTTTTGTCCTGAAGTTGATAGTTACATGGAACAGATGGAATTTTCTTTGTTTGCATCGCTAGTCTCCAAGGAAAGTCAGTATCTTATCTCTGTTTTGCTGACAAGTAGTTTTCAGTCTTAGTTTGGCACTGTGGAGGGCCCAAAATATGCAAACATTCCAAATGCCTGGGATTCCAACCTATCAGCTACTGGTTTATAAATGAGAAGAGTTTGTATTCTAGGCTACCTGACCTGGAGTGAAACTCGCCCTTGGAAACACACACGCACGCACTATTTGGTGTTGTTGACAGCTCTAAGTTATTGTACCTTGTCATTCCATTGCATTTTTTGTCTTGGTTTTTATTTTATTTTTACTTGCTTGCTCTTCACAATTTGTCATTTTCTATTAGGAAGATTGAGCATTGAGATAATCAGGAGTAGCCATCGGTCTCTCTGTCTTGATTTCACAGTGGTAAATTGTTGAGATGTTTTGTGTTTAGATTATACTCACAGCATGTCAGGAGAGAACATTCTCCTGCTGAAAGAACAAACTGGTGCTGCGCTTTTATGGTCAGATAAGAACTGTAGTACTCCCAGTAAATCTGTGTCTGTCTAAATTACTTTGAATTGGTATCTTTCTTTCTCTCTCTCACTCCACAGAGCATATTTCAAGAGCTTCATTCCTCAATTTCAGCAAGGGGCCTTTGCCACTGTGAAACTCTAGAAGTGTAGTGTGTGTGAATGCGCTGCACATAAGTGACAATGTACGCTGTACAGGGACTCTCTGTAACTCCATGTTGAGCTTTGTGTTTTATGCTTTTCCCTGAATTGTCTGTGTTTCCATTTTATTTAGTTGTTTTTTCACCAAATTACAGAGAGAAAATGCTGAAATGCTGTTGCTAAAATGGTTAGGGTCAGTAGTTCAGAACCAGTTAGTCTGTCAATAGACAGATGTTGGTCTTGCCCAGCCAAGGTGCTACAACCTCAAACAAGGCATCACTTCTGATCTTCTGATTGGTTGTGAGAAAACTGGAAAAGGGCCCTGAACTCTTTGACTGGAGCTTGATGTGATACGGTCATCTTCTGGAAAAACCTTCAGTGGTTCCTCTTGATTCATATAATACATTCTTACTAGAGTGGTACCATTACGTTATCATTCTACAGTTGTCTTAATCTTTGCCTTGAGAGGAGTATTCCTCAGTACAATGTACATTGGAGAGAATACTGTATGTTCCATTTTTCATTTGTAAAGACCTGTGATCATATTTTATTCACTTACTCCATGAAGGTATGTTACTAAATGTTTTCTGTTATATTTTCATTTCACCATCTATCTCAATCACTCCTATTCCCAATAAACCCTGAAATCCTGTACTGTCTGTAAATACATTCTTTGTTGTTTCATTATTATTGCTTGTCACTAAGCCACTGATGCACTGTGATTAAATTATGGCCTGTGCTAAATGTAGCTGTGTTTGAAAGAAAGGGAGAGAGAAACAGGGAATGGGGGATGGATGGTGTGTGAGAGAGAGCGAGACTAACAGGGAGAGTAGGGAGGGAGAGATGGTCTGTGTGAGGGAGGAAGGGTGAAAGAGAGAGTGGGAGTGTGTGTGCATGCTTGTTTTCATCATTAAATCTTAGAGGGTCATTGTTAGGGGTCTTTCCTGGCCCGGGGGCCAGCCCTTTGCTATATTTATTGTTGGTAATGCAGCAACTGTCAAGTCTAATTGGGAACTATAGGGTGAATGTATCTGAGGCATTTAATAGCATTAAGTCTATTAATAAAAATATATTAAAAGCAAGATTATTTTTGTCTTTTTTTGCTGCGTTCCATGTTTCGCGCGGTAACCTTTGCCGACCTGCTCTCAAATCGTCTCTCTCATCAGCCCGGGGACGAACTGCTATCTTTATTTTGAGGAGTGGAAGGAGGGTGTGCAGAGGAAGGACTGAAGGATATGGGGTAACAGCCTCTCTAACGAAGGCTTCTCGATTGCAGTCTTTATTTCAGTTTTTTTATTCACTTCACGTTCAAAATTCATTTTGTTTTCCTTTAATTGATTTTGGCTTAGAAAATCCTCTTGATCCTAACTTTTTTTTATCAGCTTTAAATATACAGTGGGGAGAACAAGTATTTGATACACTGCCGATTTTGCAGGTTTTCCTACTTACAAAGCATGTAGAGGTCTGTAATTTTTATCATAGGTACACTTCAACTGTGAGAGACGGAATCAAAAATCCAGAAAATCACATTGTATGATTTTTAAGTAATTAATTTGCATTTTATTGCATGACATAAGTATTTGATACATCAGAAAAGCAGAACTTAATATTTGGTACAGAAACCTTTGTTTGCAATTACAGAGATCATACGTTTCCTGTAGTTCTTGACCAGGTTTGCACACACTGCAGCAGGGATTTTGGCCCACTCCTCCATACAGACCTTCTCCAGATCCTTCAGGTTTCGGGGCTGTTGCTGGGCAATACGGACTTTCAGCTCCCTCCAAAGATTTTATTTTGGGTTCAGGTCTGGAGACTGGCTAGGCCACTCCAGGACCTTGAGATGCTTCTTACGGAGCCACTCCTTAGTTGCCCTGGCTGTGTGTTTCGNATTTTCCAAGCTGTTTAAAGGCACAGTCAACTTAGTGTATGTAATCTTCTGACCCACTGGAATTGTGATACAGTGAATTATAAGTGAAATAATCTGTCTGTAAACAATTATTGGAAAAATTACATGCACAAAGTAGATGTCTTAACTGACTTGCCAAAACTATTGTTTGTTAACAAGAAATTTGTGGAGTGATTGAAAAATGTGTTTTAATGACTCCAACATAAGTGTATGTAAACTTCCGACTTCAACTGTAATTGTTGTATGTGTGGGGTACAGAGATGGGGTGGTCATTTAAAAATCATGTTAAACACTAATTGCATGCGACTTAGTATGCGACTTAGTATGTGAGTTGTTTAGCAAATTTTTACTCCTGAACTTATTTAGGCTTGCGATAACAAAGGGGTTGAATACTTATTGACGTTTCAGCTTTCATTTTGAATTCATTTGTAAAAATGTCTTAAAGCATCACTCCACTTTGATGTTATGTGGTACTGTGTGTAGTTCAGTGACTCAAAATGTGTAAAAAGTCAAGGGGCATGACTACTTTCTGAAGGCACTGTAGCTGTGTTTGAAAGAGCGGAAGAGAGAGATGGGGAAGGTGTGTGTGAGAGAGCAAGACTAACAGGAGTGTAGAGAGGGAGGGATGGTCTGTGTACTGGAGGAAGGGAGAGCGGGACGGTGTGTGAGAGAGGGAGTGTGTGTGTGCATGCTTGTTTTCATTATTAAACATGAGGGGGTCATAGTTAGGGTTTTTTCCTGGCCCGGGGGCCAGCCCTTTGCTATATTTATTGTTGGTAATGCAACTGTCAAGTCTAATTGGGAACTATAGGGTGAATGTATCTGGGGCATTTAATAGCATCAAGTCTCTTAATAAAAAATAATTAAAAGCAAGCTTATTTTTGTCTATTTTTGCTGTGCTCCACGTTTCCCACGGTAACCTTTGCCGACCTGCTTTCAAATGGTCTCTCTCGTCAGCCCGGGGACAAACTGCTCCTTTTTTTGGAGGGGGTGGAGGGAGGGAGTGCAGAGGAAGGAGGGAAGGATTATGGGGTAACAGCATCTTTAACAAAGGCTTCTCGAGGACAGTAGAGGCTTTTTATTTTATTGTGAACTAGGCGCTTCACGTTGAAAATGCGTTTTGTTTTCCTTTAATTGATGTTGGCAGCTTAGCATGTCCTCTGGATCCTTACTTCGTCAATGTTCTTAGCAGAAGTCTGTAGCTTCACGTACGAATAAACGATCAGCTTTAAATCAATAAAAAAAATATGTTTTATTAATATTATTTTATATATAAATAAAGATTGGAGTGAGCTGTGAGGAATCTACAGACGCTAACATTGTCGACGATTCATAGAATTCTGTTAAGTTTGGTGCAATACTTAAGGTCTTGAAGGTAATATACTTTGACGTAAAACTTCTAAATTACACGTAAACTACTCTTTTAACTTACTTAAACTATAGCACAGGTGTCATTTCACATGAAGGCTCCACTTCCAAAGTACTGCAGTCCACATGATGGAACTTGCCTCTCTTTTGCAGGCGTTAAACCTCTTAATAGGGATACGGTCTTTGTAATGTAATCTTAATCTTATGAAGGTGCTGCTCAAGATACCTTTTGAAGCTGTTTTTCTCACCCCGACTCACGGCACAGAGGTCTCCTGCCTGCCAACTCTGTTGCTAATACTCCAAATCCAGTAATCCAGCCTTATTTAGGAGATTGCAATGGCAGTCGGCCGGAATCATTAAAGGTAGGAATAATTACCCGGGGATCTCTGGAGAGAGATGGTTAAAATCACACTCGGCATCTCTTTACCGCTGAAAAGTTTAACTTTTGCTGAACCGGGGAATGGTTTTGCTAATGATTGTTGGCCATTTTGGTTTTGGAGAAGCGGTTTGGTGCACAGTTAAACAGCCACAACCTCTTTGCCTGATTGTAATAAATGTTTGTTATGTTCTTTGATTACTTAATCGTATATTGCAATAGGGCCCAGTCAGGGTTGGCCTTTGTGGCCCCTGCAGGTTGTTAATGCTGAGGGCTCCCAACCAAAGCTGAAATCTCACCTACCTCACACTATTTCTCCTTCCTCGAGCTCCTGGCATGTTTTGCTCAGCAGGTGTTTCCAACTCAACTCAAGGGAGTTGGCTAGCTAGCAGTAGCGCGGTGCATGGGTAAAATCACCGGGGAAGCCAATTCAGAAATAAAAGCCATATTACAACCTACTGTATGTGTTGTGATAATTGAGTTGTTTGCTCTATAACCTGTTCGTTCATATGCCTTAACACTGTGATATATAGGCCTAAGGCCGAGACAATAAGAATAAATTCAACCACACATTTGTTTCATTAGAAAACTAGAGGGCAACATCTTTGTGGTGAAGTCCACAAACATATTGCATGTAATAAACAGTTACATGACCTCCAGCATGCTCAAGCGAGGTAATGTTTCCGACATTTTCAGACCACTAAACAACTATTGATTTAGAACCACAGAGAGTTACCTCAAGTCACAAAGAAAACAGGAGCTGCCTCCACTATTCCAGCACCGTTTCAACTTCAACATTTCAACATCATCTAATCACCTGTGCTTAATCTAATACAGTGACAACTAAAATACACCAAAAACAATTTAGTCCAATCAACGTAAGCTAAATATGATGTGGGGGTCCATGGTACTGATTTCTGTGTGTGTGTGTGCGTGCAAGTAGAAAAAACATGTTGACTCACCCAACTTATAAAGAAACGCCAATGCCACCCTCCTCTTTCATGTTGCCTAAACAGCAGTAAACACTTTTCGTTTTTGTTGTACTAGGTTACATGGCTAAAATACTTGCTCGCTAGCCTAACTTCCTTTCATGGGCAACGATACGCCAGGCCAGCTAGTTAACATTAGCATGCTACATCTAGCTACATGTTGAACTTCCATCCTCTCAGGCCAGGGGCACAATGCATGAATTTATGGTTGGATCAGAATTGCCTTGATGATGATAATTTGCCAGTACGGAGAATTAAGTAAAACCACAAGTCCAAATCCCTATCTCCACCCATGGCTAATTAAGGAAAGGGATGATTTTAGCTAGCTAGCCACTGGATGACAACAGCACAACAAGATGTAAAAAAATAAATAAAAAATGTGTGAATAATGACATTTGGCTTGTGATGGGAATAGTCTGAAGCCAAATACAAACTGGCTTCCCTTCACACTTTTTTTTGTGTGCCAGGACCATTCACAGCTGAGCTCACTTAGTTAGGCTCAACGCTGATTGGCTATTCTTTTTTTTACTTTTTTTGCAAAGGAGGCCAAATGCCCGCTGGCTTCCCTTGCATTCGATGCTATGGGCAGCAACAATGTCATACTCTTTCTGACCAGACTGCATCAGATAGATATACGCTACACATACTGAGACATAGGGGCGCTGTTTCGTTCGCTTGGATGCTTTCTCCGGTGAGAGACATTCAGCCTTTTGCAAATTGAAGGAAATGTATGAAACAGAGAGACAAAAGATAAATATTTTTTCTTATTCTGGGGTTAATCTTTTGGGGAAGCCTGGCTTCCCTTGGCATCCATGAATACAGGCCACTGCTAGCTAGCTTTATCAACATTAGACTGATATCTTGTTTGCGGTTAGCTTCAAGGCAGCCATGGATCTGCCAGTCTCAGCTAATGACGGGTGTGTGAAACAGGATCACTTAAGCTCTGTAGCACCTTCCCTAGGTGATAACCCGGGGCTAGATTTTAGCATCACTCACACCGGTTCCACCTAAGAAGAAGTAACTCGAAGAACTCAAAAAACTTTCAAAAGCAGAGACTGAGGCCAAGAAAGTCAAAAGCTCCCCACTTTTAACAAGCTGGAGAGCTAATATAGGGGTTTCAGCAGGAGACAATGTTTGGTATGCAGCGGGGTTGTTGATGCAAGCCATGTTAAATATGATGGAGCTGAGAGGCTTAGCTAATTTGGGAAGGAGTGAGGAGAGTGGGGGGATTTGCCTAAAATTAAAAATTAAAAAATAGCCCAGAGATGTCATGGAATTGAGAGAATTACTGGTTCGGGCCTCTCTTTTTTTTTATCCCGAAGTCACAGGGATATTCTAATACACTCACTGTCAAAGCAGCAGATTTTCCCCTCTCGTATAGATAAAAACGGGATCTTGTTAAACGGTGATTGTTAATAGCTAATTACTCTCGTCCTAGCCGAAACATGAGAAGCCAAGAGAGTGTGGCTAAGCCGATCAAAGGACTCCTCGTTCCAGAGCTTGTAGGTTTTCCATTTTTGTCACGTTGTTTGGGCGTTTTGGATGGGTTGGATGGCTTTTGACGAGATGAGGACAGATATTTTTTTATACTCCGTCTTCCTCTAGGGTACAATCACAAATATTTGATTTAAACATGTCGTGGATTTACCAAAGCACATCCCTCAGGTGGTTTGTCTCTGGAATGCAGCTTTTGGTTCTCTGATATTTAACAGGGAATTTGGCGAAGGCTTGACACGCTAAATCAGCATAAAAGTTTCATCTTGATATGCCTAATAGGCCTACTTGGCAATCGTAGACACTGTTTTTCTTGGCAGAGAGGTTCGACTGGAGGTTTAAGTGGAGTTTAGAGGTAATGTAAATAAAAGTGACTTGAAGTTGGACTTCATGGGTTTCTCATGGGTTGACCTTTCTCTTCCTCTTTACAGTTTTGTGGCCCGTCTGTCTCTCTTTCTTTGCACTCTACCACTTTTCCTCTGCTCTTTCTCCCCTCCTTCTCCATCTCTCTCTTCCCTCTCTTTTCCACTGGCAAGTCTACCTGAGGAGCTGTCACTCTGGATTGTGATGCTGCCGGTTCAGCCTGTCACACTGACTGAGGGACACATCCCAATCTGCCTTGTACACTGATAGACCTGTCAGGTGGAGTGACAGCCAGGACTTGGACAGGCAGGAAATAAATAGATGTAAATACGTGTGTGTTGGTAACTTTTCATTGTGTGTGGACAAGTGTCCATGCAACTTGGAAAACTTTACCTGAGCCTAAATGGATGTGAAGTAGCCTACTGTAAGCATGTGATATGTCAATTATAGATGTACATGAAATTAGAACTGGATTTTCGAATTCATGTTTGAGTGAAATGTGCTCCGTATGAAATTAATAAAGTTTATTTTACCATTGAATTCTTGCTATTTACAGTAACAGGCTTACAGTAACAGGCTTATTACTAAGTATTGTGTTATATGCAGATTATAGCTGTTTTAGCTATAAAGATTAGCACTGTTCTATAGATAAGTACCATTTTGGCTATATAGATTAAATGAAAATTGGCACACCATCACATACATACTCACATACACACCTACAAATGTCTGACATTTAAGCTCATTAATATCATATTTTGTTGTGAGGCTATACAGTATGTAGCTACAAAGAATATTTGCCCTTTTTTGCGTAACCATAAAGAAACGTTAACCCAATCCAGAGATAACAGCACCTGAAACTACCCGGACACTCGATGGCAGCTCAATAAAATGCTCGACCAGCTATACAGTATGTGGCCACTGCACAGCTGTACACGGTTGACCTCGATCGGCCCCCGTCAGCCCTGTAGGTCATGCCACCAAGGATTGTGGGTAAAAAGTGAGGTGCGGGTTGGACTGCAGCAAACACAGTAATGAYAGYGMGYYGGGGGGGGGGGGGGGGGGGGGGGGGGMTCGCTCGTGCCAAGTGACACAAACCCCCCTTGGCAGCCTAATTACATTTTCCACTTTTCCACACTCGCATTAAGCATCCATCCAGCCAGAAGAAATGGACTCACCGGAGGAGTAGACCTCGGGAAAAGACTCTGCCCCCCACCCCTCCCTCCTTCCTTCTTTTTCGCTCATGTCTCCTCTTTTCCCTTCCGTTGCATTTGTGCTGTAGTTGTTTGCGTATGGCAAAGGGGAGAAAGAGTCTGTTATGCACAAGACAAGAGCAGTCAGGAGAAGTCAGTCTTTTCGTCTTCACCAGGTTACTGTCCCTTAGCACCTAGAAGAGAAGCCCTAGTGGGAATACTCATCATTCGTTATAGAGATGCCTGCTCATTTGCTTCCATTTGAAATGTACATGAGGGAACATGATCAAAAGCATAGATAAAACACCAAAAATTATTGGGATGATTCTTGCAGATTAGAAGCAACCATGCTAAGCTTGCGGCAGTTATTGGCACACACATTGCAGCACCATGAATTATTTTCCTCAAGATTAGGAAATACAAGCTCAAGTCTATTGTGTGGTAATCTTGCTAAAGCATTCCATGGGAATCCAGGGATATAAGCACATTTTCTGGATTCCTGATTTTCCTTCGTTAATGTGTCTGTAAAGAGAGTATTCAGACAGGACGGTGCTCATAGTGGCATAAGAGATATTCTGTCTGTGTGTCGCTCTCTTTTTCTTTCCCTTTGAGGCTATCATTTTCTCTATCTCACTTCCTTTTTTTCCCCTGCTTCTCAATGTTTGCTGTGCTGTGGCACACCTGCCTTCTAGATGGCCATTGTTGACAACCTCAAATTCTTCTCAGATCTAGCCTGACAACCTACATTTCTTCTTAGATCCTCTAGGTCATCCTTGAGTTAAGCAATTACACTTTATCACTGTATTTAGGAGTCATCATGCGACAGGAATGTAGAGTCATCATAAGAAAGGATCAGTTAGTATAGTCGACGGGAGAATGACTTGCGCTCCGACCGAAAAAAAGCCATTAACATTCCAATTGTACTGGCCTTCCCGCTCAGGCCGACATTCTCGTATGCACTGGACAACATTGTTGACGGACAGAGATTAACTTCCCCATTGTGTTGTGGTTCCCTTGAAAAGCACTACTGAAAACACAATTCGATTTTACCTGTTTTAGAGCAGTGAGGGGTGAAAACAAGGCCGAGAACTACCAAAATAAAAACCTGACCTACGGCACTTCTTGTCAGGTGGCCAACTAACACGTTCCTTTGTCATTTTTTTTATTGGGCCTTCTTCCAGTCTACAAAACAAGTTGGCGAAATGTCCAGTAAGGTGATGGACGTACGGGGGTCCTGTTTATCCCTAGCTGCAGATGGAGGGGTTGACTCCTCCATTGCCTGTTCAGAAGTCCCCCGACCACTCAAGTTATTTTCCTCTCCAAGCCCCGGCTATTTGTTCGCTTCTTCGACCGCACACTCCAACATTTCCCCTCTTCTGTTTTTCGCCTTGCCTGAGCAGTGTTTCATTCCTCTTTGTTTCGAGGGACGCTGTGTTCGTGGCGTACTTCCTTCCATTGTAGCAGGAAGAACTGATACCCTCTGATTGTAAACTTATGGTAAAAAAAACTCACTTATTACTGTTAAGTGTGTTCACGTGAAACGTGATTGAGGATATCGACATAAGAACGCCTTGATTCTGTCTTATGTAGAAAAATTGGAGATTCTGTTTTTTACAATGGATAAAAGCAGAAGCACAAAGCTACAAAATGGTATATCATACACTGCATTTGAGGAACAATGAGAAAGTAATTCTGCTTTGAAAGTTGATAAACTTGTAACTTCACTTTTGAGAAAATGGCCTTTGAATGTTTTGGTACCTACCGGAGAGCTCTTCTTTGTCTACACCCATTCACCATCGTTCACACAAGCTTTAGCCCCCACCCAAACATTTTACTTGCCCTAGCAGAGCTGGTTAGGCTGTTTTGATGTTATCCAGAGCGTTGGTGACTGTAACTGTGCTCCTGGAAACAATATTATGATTATTTATTTGTATTTATTTTTTAGCCTTTTTTCTCCACAATTTTGTGGTATCCAAATGGTAGTTACAGTCTTGTCCCATCGCTGCAACTCCCGTACGGACTCGGGAGAGGCGAAGGTCGAGAGCCATCTGTCCTCTGAAACAAATAGACAGAAGTGTGCTACAGTATATGGCAGACAAATCCAAACTCATCTCTCGGCATGTCTAGCCCACTCATTTTCTTAGCCAATCATGGCTAGCGGGAAAGTTGCTGCCTTTTTCTGTGGCTAAACAACGAGGCTCGTAATTCAACAATTGTATTCGTATTTACATTTGGCATACAAGTTTGTTATTAAGGCACATGAAAGTTCACATGTTCAAGAATGCATTTCTGCCCAAAAAAAACACATTTTGATAAAAAAAAAAGTTTATGTTCAAACGGCTTTCCTGTGAAGTAGTGACCCGCGACATATGCCTAGTTTCCTGAAACAGGTCACATATGGTACCTTCACTCACAGTCATCTCCTTTTGCACATGGTGTTGTTGCAGCTTGGTTTTGCCACTAGAATGGCTACGGGAAAGGTTATGATTCCATTGCAGAATTGTATAGCATTTAGCAACGAATATCGAGAATCACCTTTAGTCCGCTATGCAATGGACTGCAGGTTGTCAACATACAAAGGAGAAGTGTTGAACCGTAACATTCCTTAACAACATTGAGTCACCTCTCAGGTCACCAGCTCGATTTTTCCGCCCTCAGCAAACAAACAAAGAAACATTTGGTGGTTGCTACATAATGGCAATTTGGCATTTTAGCCAGTGCTATTCCTCAGATGTTTTCACATAAGACTATTATTTTTTCTACAGCACTAGTGTCCAATTGGATACTTTATGACATATTGAAATTATAAGGAGACTGAGGCATTATGAATGCAGGGTTTGTTGACTACTGCTCGAATACTGTTTAAAATAAGCAAAGAGGTAGGCCTACCTAGTAGCGCCTCATCCATAAGCAACCTTTAAAGGTTGGATCCCCGAGATCACCACCTGTTTAAAATCGTATCAAAGCCCGCCCATACCTCCTTGAACAGATCAGTGATCTGACAAGGATGTAAAGAAGAATCTTATGATGGAGTCATAGAAATAGATCATAGGTGGGGTTATCAATCAATGTGAAGACCTGGAAGCTCTTGGCTTGACGTGTCCAAAACACCATATAGGCTTTCTGATTTTCTTGCTCTGACCCTCTGATTAGTTCACATCATAATGACGGCTGTCAGAATAGAGACCAGAGGGTCTGCACTTGGATGTCTATCTTGAGCTTGTCAAACCTGCAGTTATTACTATGTCATTGCAACCACTGGAAGGGTATCGTTAAGACACTTGACAGCTACACTATCCTTCTGTTTTTTTGCATACTTTATTTTGATTGGTCTTATGGGAGGAAATGCACATCAGAATAAAATAAAATGAATTCTCCTCAGTATCACACATTCCATTAAGGTCAGGAACGCTCTATTGTGCTGGTGTGCTCCTCTGTTTCTTACTACTTGACATTAGTCACCATGGTAACCGGCAAATAAAATTGCAGAAAGATAGGTTGCTAATATGGATCAGCTGTGTCCAATCTGGATTAAAATACAATACAAATCTGTGCAAGGCTCATGATGTGAATGGGTTGTCATCGTGAGCACTGGTTCTACAAAATATCACATGAAATGTAATAACATTATGAAGACCATGGTAGATGTCACCAACAAAGGGGTGCATAATTGGCTTACATTTTGTCATTTAAAATAGGTTCATTCAGATGGTGGTTAGAAAATCTTATAGACAAACCACTACATTTTCAGTCACCTGGATAACATGTCAACTAACCTATAGTATAATAATAATAATAATAATAATAATAATAATAACAATAATAATAATGGTAGTACAACTAGGCTTTTAAATTTTTATATGTAAAATATGTATATCAGACCGTCATGCTGACATCATAAATAGTTGTACATACACCACGTGCATATGACTGCAATAACAGCTCACACTGCCTAGTTCCCTGTCTGATCCTTTACCCCATTGCCCTCCGAGTCAGCACTTTAGCGTGTGCATGCATAGACAGCATTTGGAGTGATCAGATTAGCTAGTCTGATCACATGAGCTATTATCCAGGTTAGAGTGTTAATTAAACCTGTTTAAAAAATACTGTCGAGGAGGTGATACAGAGAAAGAAAACAAATGAGTTTTGTCATCCAATTCCCATACATTCATTAAATGATTTGATAGCCGATTTAAAAATGTCCTCATACTTTGAATATCAGTTCATATCCTTGGCTTACTGTTAAACAAATGGAACAGCATCAATGTAACAGTATAACTTTAGTCCGTCCCTTCGCCCCGACCCGGGCGCGAACCAGGGACCCTCTGCACACAACAACAACAGTCATCCACGAAGCATCGTTACCCATCGCTCCACAAAAGCCGCGGCCCTTGCAGAGCAAGGGGAACAACTACTTCATGTCTCAGAGCGAGTGACGTCACCGATTGAAACGATATTAGCGCGCACCACCGCTAACTAGCTAGCCATTTCACATCGGTTACAATTACACGTTACCTTACGTTCCTAATCTTTCAGATTTGAAAGTGAAAACATTAGTACACCAAAAAGCATACTATTTATATCATTCAATCAGACAAACACTATTTCAAATATCTCAATTAATTCCACATACATTCAAATGAAGTATTCAGATATATTTCCTTTGAAAGACAAGTAATTTAATATATTTGATAATACACTTGGAAAGTATTCTACAGTATTTTCAAATACTTATTTCAAATATTTTCAGATACCTGAGTTAAATGCATGGGGGTGTATTTGAGTCAGTGTATTTGAAATATGTCTTCCACATATCTGTACCAGATGTACTGTCATTATTATATTTGCACTGATGTCATGCTGAAATTAACATAAACCCTGCAGCAAAACAAAGCCACACATTATACAGATGGATATTACAATACCACTGAAACTGTAACCAGCTAACATAATGGTGTTTTGTCTCATACGGTCATATGGAGGTGGATGGTCAAACATTGATCTTGACCTCTATTGATTTACACACTGAGTTGTGTTTTGTTTGAATGCCGGCTGTTGGTGGAGATAAAAACAATAGGAACTGGGTTTAGTCATTGAAGGCAGTGGGTCAAAAGAGTTTGACCCTCCTGATCTCATGCAGGAAATGAAACACTACTAGTTGTGGAATTGTTAGGTTAGATTACTCGTTGGTTATTACTGCATTGTCGGAACTAGAAGCACAAGCATTTCGCTACACTCGCATTAACATCTGCTAACCATGTGTATGTGACAAATAAAATTTGATTTGATTTGATTATTTGTATTTATTAAGGATCCGCATTAGCTGCTGCCAAGGCTAACTGTTTTCATTTTTTTAACCTTTATTTAACTAGGCAAGTCAGTTAAGAACAAATTCTTATTTACAATGACAGCCTACCGAGGAACAGTGGGTTAACTGCCTTGTTCAGGGGCAGAACAACAGATTTTTACCTTGTCAGCTCTGGGATTCGTCCAGCGCTCTTACCACTAGGCTACCTGCCGTCATAAAATAATTTACGATAAAACACATCATATAACATTATCATCATATAACATAATTACACATATCTACAATACAAAATGTATAATACCACCATAAAACAATAATACAATGTACGTGTGTGTAGAGTGCGTGTGTCTGTACCTGTGTGTGTGTGTCTTCACAGTCCCCGCTGTTCCATAAGATGTTTTTTATCTGTTTTTTTATCTGATTCTACTGCTGGCATCAGTTACCTGATGTGGAATACAGTTCCATGTAGTCATAGTCATAGTCAGTCTGTTCTTGGGGATTGTGAAGAGACCTCTGGTGGCATGTCTTGTGGGATATGCATGGGTGTCCGAGGTGTGTGCTAGTAGTTTAAACAGACCGCTCGGTGCATTCCACTTGTCAACACTTAAAAAACAAGTAGTGATGAAGTCAATCTCTTCTCCACTTTGAGCCATGAGAGACTTACTTACTGACTTCATTGTCCTCATGGGGAAATGTTGTTGCAGTGTCATGTACACATTTAAAGTGGCGTTTAAATACAAAACAAAATTGACAATACAACTTTCATAATAGTTACATACCAATAAAACGTTTTTTTTAACGACTAGCCTACTGGCCTTACTGAGTCGATAGGAACATTAGTCCGAGCTATTTAGGAGGGATATCACACCTGGCACAAATGATTGTCTAGTTCTATTTTTCTTGCTGAGGGGTGCCCTATACCTGCGCCCAGAGGGGAGTAGTTCAAAGTCCGGGTACAGGGGGTGGCTTGGGTCTAAAATGATTTTGTGAGCCTTGCGGAGGGTCCTGACCTTAAAGATCTCATCCAGGCCTATCTGTTTGACTCCAAGTACCTTGCTTGCTGTGGTGATAATCGTTCTCAGCATATTTCTCTGGCTGACAGTGGCATTGCCAAACCAACAAACAAATACAGACATGCATATCATTAATGTTAACTCTGCTGCCCTGTTCTAAGCCAATTGTAATTTTCCTAAGTCCCTCTTTGTGACACCTTACCACACGACTGAGCAGTAGTCCAGGTGTGACTAATCTAGGGCCTGTAGGATCTGCCTTGTTGAAAGTGTTGTTAAATAGGCAGAGCAGTGCTTTATTATGGACAGACTTCTCCCCATCTTAGCTACTGTTGTATCAATATATTTTGACCATGACCATGACACTCCAGTGATTCACCAAGCAGTTTAGCCACATCAACTTGCTCAATTTCCACATTATTCACCACAAGATTTAGTTGAGGTTTAGCATTTAGTGAATGATTTCTCCAAAATACAATGCTTTTAGTTTTTGAAAATGTTGGACTAACATATTCCTTGCCACCCATTCTGAAACTAACTGCAGCTCTTTGTTAAATGTTGCAATAATTTCAGTCGCTGCAGTAGCTGACGTGTATAGTATTGAGTCATCCGCATACATAGACACACTGGCTTTAAAAAATATTGAAAAAAGTAAGGGGCCTAGACAGCTGCCCTGGGAATTATACCTGGATTAAGTTGGAGAGGCTTCCATTAAATAACACTTTCTGTGTTACTCTTTATCCACAATATAGCAGGGGGTGTAAAGCACCACCATAGCACCATTATTTTTACCAGCAGCAGACTATGATCGATAATGTCAAAAGCAGCACTGAAGTCAAATAAAACAGCCCCCACAATCTTTTTATCATCAATATCTCTCAGCCAATCATCAGTCATTTGTGTAAGTGCTGTGCTTGTTGAGTGTCCTTCCCTACAATCATTCTGAAATTATGTTGTCAATTTGTTTACTGTGAAATAGCATTGTATCTGGTCAAACACTTTTTTTTAAAGTTTACTAAAGGTTGGTAACAGGCTGATTGGTCAGCTATTTGAGCCAGTAAAGGGGGCTTTACTATTCATGGGTAGCGGAATTACTTTTGCCTCCCTCCAGGTCTGAGGGCACACACATTCTAGTAGACTTAGATTGAAGATATGGCAAATAGGAGTGGTAATATCGTTCACTATTATCCTTAGTAATTTTCCATCGAAGTTGTCAGACCCCGTTGGCTTGTCATTGTTGTCTGGACAACATAACTTTTTTCACTTCTTCCAGACTCACTTTACGGAATTCAAAATTACAATGCTTGTCTTTCATAATTTGGTCAGATATGCTTGGATGTGTAGTGTCAGTGTTTGTTGTTGTCATGACATGCCTAAGTTTGCTAATAATTAAAGTAGTTGGCAACATCAGTGGGTTTTGTGATGAATGAGCCATGAATGATGGAGCTGAGTAGCCTTTTTGCCCAAAGTTTTATTTAAGGTGCTCCAAAGCTTTTTACTTTTGGTCTTTATATCATTTATCTTGTTTCACAGTGCAGTTTCTTCTTCTTTTTATTCAGTTCAGTCACATGGTTTCTCAATTTACAGTACGTTTGCCAATCGGTTGTGCTGCCAGACTTATTTGCTATACCTTTTGCCTTATCCCTCTCAACCATACCATTTTTCAATTCCTCATCAATCCAAGGGGATTTAACAGTTTTTACAGTCATTTTCTTAATGGGTGCATGCTGATTAGTAACTGGAATAAGCAACTTCATAAATGTGTCAAGTGCAGGGTCTGGTTGCTCCTCATTACACACCACAGACCAGCAAATATTCTTTACATCATCAACATAAGAATCACAACAAAACTTATTGTATGACCTATTATACACTATATTAGGTCCATCCTTTGGAACTTTGGTTTTCCTAGATATGGCTATTATATTGTGATCACTACATCCAATGGATTTGGATACTGCTTTAAAGCAAATGTCTGCAGCATTAGTAAAGATGAGATCAGTACATGTTGATGATTCCATTCCTGTGCTGTTTGTAACTACCTATGTGTTGCATGCCCTGTTGAAAAGGCTGTAGAGAGCCCATGTGAAACAATTAGGTAAAAATGTATAATTACTTTCATGAATAAATCTTCTTAAACTATATAAGTAATGTACATATTATTAATCAATGAGTATGTCATAACATTCATAAGCATTTATAAGCATTGTGAGCAGTGCAATTAATAAGAAATACCAACATTTTAAAAATATTTATAGGTAGCCTATTTAGTCTTCATAAAGTACAGTTGTCGGAAGTTTACATACACCTTAGCTAAATACATTTAAACTCAGCTTTTCACAATTCCTGTCATTTAATCCTAGTAAAAATTCCCTGTCTTAGGTCAGTTAGGATCACCACTTGATTTTAAGAATGTGAAATGTCAGAATTATAGTAGAGAGAATGATTTATTTCAGCTTTTATTTCTTTATTTCTCAGTGGGTCAAAAGTTTACATACACTCAATTAGTATTTGGTAGCATTGCCTTTAAATTGTTTAACTTAGGTCAAACGTTTTGGGTAGCCTTCCACAAGCTTCCCGCAATAAATTGGGTGAATTTTGGCCCATTCCTCCTGACAGAGCTGGTGTAACTGAGTCAGGTTTGTAGGCCTACTTGCTCGCACACGCTTTTTCAGTTCTGCCCACAAATGTTCTACAGGATTTAGATCAGGGTTTTGTGATGGCCACTCCAGTACCTTGACTTTGTTGTCCTTAAGCCATTTTGCCACAACTTTGGATGAATGCTTGGGGTCATTGTCCATTTGAAAGACCCATTTACGACCAAGCTTTAACTTCCTGACTGATGTCTTGAGATGTTTCTTCAATATATCCACATCATTTTCCTACCTCATGACGCCATCTATTTTGTGAAGTGCACCAGTCCCTCCTGCAGCAAAGCACCCCCACAACATGATTCTGCCACCCCCGTGCTTCACGGTTGGGATGGTATTCTTCGGCTTGCAAGCGTCCCCCTTTTTCCTCCAAACATGTATATAAACTTCCGACTTCAACTCTATAACCAAACATTATATTGAAACTTGAATGATGTTGTATCTGTATGGGCCAAGGATTACATGGTTTTTGGTCCATGCCTATTTCCCAAACAAATATCTGCTAATATGAGAACTTGTTTAGTGTTAAATATGATAATTAACATTCAAGTAAATCCTCCTGTGACAATGTATTCATTTGAATGATTATGGTGAGGTGGGTAATTGGTGAAGGACATCTCTTTCTGTTCCCTAACTCAATGCTTTCATAATCCATCAGCGTTGTCTGCTTGACGTCACCAATGCACCTGCACTACCGGTTCTGTGGAGCACTTGGTCATGATCCTATTGAATGAAACAGGATTCACGTGCGCCCTAAGTAATAGCTTATAGATTTATGTCATGATTGTCAAAAGATATCTGTTTTTCCACTCTGCTATGTCTGGATCCATTCGATTGTTGTCATGGTGAATAATTCGAAGGGATAATTAAGTTTCCTCACTTGAGGAGATCATGACTCGGACAGACGCTTGGACAGACGCTCGGAGAGTCATCCTACCTTCACCAAGCCACGAAGTGGTGATGTGCAGTTCGCAAACGATTCGTTATTTTTGAACAACTCTTTTCATCATGATTTTCTTGTGAATCTTTCAGGTTTTTTGTCCTTGTTTTGACCTGCTGGCCACAATGAATTCTACGCAGGATTAATACGCGCTCCTCCGGCTCAGCAGCTCAAGAGCCCTGGTTTTAAAGTCTATGCTCTGGAGACGTGCTCCGACCAACAACTGTCTGTCATACACTAGGTGTACAAAACATTAGAAACACATTCCTAATATTGATTTGCACCCCCTTTTGCCACCAGAACCGCCTCAATTCGTCGGGGCATGGACTCTAAAAGGTGCCGAAAGCATTCCACAGGGATGCTGGCCCATGTTGACTCCAATGCTTCACACAGTTGTCAAGTTGGCTGGATGTCCTTTAGGAGGTTGACCATTTTTTATACACACAGGAAATTGTTGAGCTTTAAAAACTCAGCAGCGTTGCAGTTCTTGACACACGCAAACCAGTGCGCCTGGCACCTACTACCATACTATGTTCAAAGTCACAAATCTTTTGTCTTGTGCATTCACCCTCTGAATGGCACACATACACAATCCATGTCTCAATTGTCTTAAGAGTAAAAATCATTCTTTAACCTGCCCCCTCCTCATTCTTTAACCCGAAAGGCCACTCAGCAAGGAAGAAGCCACTGCTCCAAAACTGCCATAAAAAAGCCAGACTACGGTTTGCAACTGCACATGAGGACAAAGATCGTACTTTTTGGAGAAATGTCCTCTGGTCTGATGAAACAAAAAAATAACTGTTTGGCCAAAATGACCATCGTTATGTTTGGAGGAAAAAGGGGGATGCTTGCAAGCCGAAGAACACCATCCCAACCGTGAAGCACGGGGTGGCAGCATCATGTTGTGGGGGTGCTTTGCTGCAGGAGGGACTGGTGTACTTCACAAAATAGATGGCATCATGAGGTAGGGAAATTATGTGGATATATTGAAGCAACATCTCAAGACATCAGTCAGGAAGTTAAAGCTTGGTCACAAATGGGTCTTCCAAATGGACAATGACCCCAAGCATACATCCAAAGTTGTGGCAAAATGGCTTAAGGACAACAAAGTCAAGGTATTGAAGTGGCCATCACACGGCCCTGACCTCAATCCTGTAGAAAATTTGAGGGCAGAACTGAAAAAGCATGTGCGAGCAAGGAGGCCTACAAACCTGACTAAGTTACACCAGCTCTGTCAGGAGGAATGGGCCAAAATTCACCCAACTTATTGTGGGAAGCTTGTGGAAGGCTACCCAAAACGTTTGACCAAGTTAAACAATTTAAAGGCAATGCTACCAAATACTAATTGAGTGTATGTAAACTTTTGACCCACTGAGAAATAAAGAAATAAAGCTGAAATAATCATTCTCTCTACTATTATTCTGACATTTCACATTCTAAAAACAAAGTGTTGATCCTAACTGACCTAAAACTGAATTTTTACTAGGATTAAATGTCAGGAATTGTGAAAAACTGAGTTTAAATGTATTTAGCTAAGGTGTATGTAAACTTCCGACTTCAACTGTATAAACAACCATAATCGCACCAATTTCCATGAATTTGTATTTTTATGGATGATCCAAATACCTGCTTTTGATTCCTGCAATTTGCCATCTCATACCAAGCATTCCTCACATTGTTGGTGATGAATATAGATGACCCCCTCACATGTCTGACTGGAACTCGGCAGCAGAAAGACTCAAAGGCAGGAAAAGACCGATGCGCTTTATTGTTCCAAACATCATTGCCATGTAGGTCAGTTTGCAGACTAAATTAGTCATAAGAATCTTATGCAATAGATTGAAAATTAGTTATTTCATTACCTATGCAGAAACTTGCCCACCAAACACATATAATTCTGTTATGGATTATATAACAAATCAAGTTTCAAATCAAGTTTATTTTATATAGCCCTTCGTACATCAGCTAATATCTCGAAGTGCTGTACAAAAACCCAGCCTAAAACCCCAAACAGCAAGCAATGCAGGTGTAGAAGCACGGCGGCTAGGAAAAAACTCCCTAGAAAGGCCAAAACCTAGGAAGAACCTAGAGAGGAACCAGGCTATGAGGGGTGGCCAGTCCTCTTCTGGCTGTGCCGGGTGGAGATTATAACAGAACATGGCCAAGATGTTCAAATGTTCATAAATGACCAGCATGGTAGAAATAATAATCAGGAGTAAATGTCAGTTGGCTTTTCATAGCCGATCATTAAGAGTATCTCTACCGCTCCTGCGGTCTCTAGAGAGTTGAAAACAGCAGGTCTGGGACAGGTAGCACGTCCGGTGGACAGGTCAGGGTTCRATAGCCGCYGGCYGAACAGTTGAAACTGGAACAGCAGCAAGGCCAGGTGGACTGGGGACAGCAAGGAGTCATCATGCCCGGTAGTCCTGACGCATGGTCCTAGGGCTCAGGTCCTCCGAATAACACATTGTTTATGTTGAGAGGGAGTAAACCCCAAAGGCTGTTTGTGTAACAGTTTAACTTTAGTCCGTCCCCTCGCCCCGACCCGGGCGCGAACCAGCAACTGCACACATCAACAACTGACACCCACGAAGCATCGTTACCCATCGCTCCACAAAAGCCGCGGCCCTTGCAGAGCAAGGGGAACCACTACTTCAAGGTCTCAAAGCGAGTGACGTAACCGATTGAAACGCTATTAGCGCGCACCACCGCTAACTAGCTAGCCATTTCACATCCGTTACACTTGCACACCTGATCTATAGGCTATCAAATGTGGACGGTGGGGCGCAATGATCAATAACCTAGGTTCTATCTGGCACTTCCCCAAGCCTACATTTAAGTTTTTATATCACCTTTGGTCTCATTGTAGCTTTTACCTTTCAACTATTTCCCGATAGCCTGCCTTTTCATTCATCTTATGCAGTGAAGAAATAGTGGACCACTCTGGAAACTGGTTTGAACAGATTATGGCTATAAATCAGGGGCAACTCAATTAATTCAAAGGTAATTTGAGGAAATTCCCAATATTGTGTTGTTCCTTTTGTGTCATATTGGAAGAACACCCTTGGTCTCTGTCATTGGTCTTTCGTTTTGAACGTTTCCTAAACAAGTGTAGACCTAATTTAACGGTAGTTTGTTGAGCGTAGGCCTCTCTCTTAAATACGCTGTCTTGGCAAGGATGCATGTAACAAACACTATTTTAGTGCGTGTTATTTTTAGTTGTGGTGTTAACGACTAACATAGGAACCATATAACATTGGATTGCAGTTAATTCGGCATTTAGTAGGCCTCTTCTACGTGGCGTATTCTGGGCTCTATGCCCTCCTGGAACTGCGTCTGAATTACCCCACATTTCATGTCGCATCCTTTGCTGTAGCTATGAAACACATTTTTGTAAAACACATTATCCACAGCTGCACTCTATGATAATTCCATAGCATTTTTTGTGTTGTGTTTTGTTTCCAGATGTCCTTACAGCAAAATAGCCAATATATCCTGCATGAACCACATAAGCAATATGCCTTTGCCAGATGTATTTTCTGAAATGTGGTCCAAATAGTTAGATGTGCTATGAGGACTCGAGACGGGGAAAGAATGTCATTGCAGTTTCGTATCCTCAAAGACGTTCTAGACTAATGCTCGAGAAAGTGGTAGCGTTTCCTTTACTATTTCCCGTTACTGTTGGCCTAGCGACATCTATCTGTTCCTTGGGCTACACATAAGGGCAGGAATTGACATACTGAAGCTGCGAAAGAAAAAAAAAAGGGATATCATCTCTCTCGACTGCGTTCTCCCTCTCTCTTCGCGTAAAAATCAAAAGCTACAAACACTTTGAATAGTCATGAAATTAATATCCACAAGGACTGCAAGATAAAGATATAATGTGCGGTGATTAACTGCATAGACCTACTCTATGCGGCCCAGAGACCCTTTCGCTAGAGATGAGAAAGTGCGTTGAGGGAGGTAATCCCTTCCAGTCTCTGACGTGTCTTTACCAAGGAAACCCACACGCGTGTCCTCTGACGCAACTGCCCATTTCAGGAAACATGCGTCAATGGACCGTACCAAATCAGACAAACGGTGAGTCTCACCTCCAACGGATTTTATATACATGTGCATTAACATTTAGCATAAACATAATAAATCACCTTTAACTATGTTATGTATAAACAATAAAACAGATTTACGATACTGTGTGCTGATTTTTACAATCTTAGCTATGATAACCCCTTCCCAAGTGAAGTGTCTACGCCCAGAGACAGTGACGTGAGGAGCCGTTAGCGTTGATAAGCGGTTGCATTTCTTCGTATTACCATTAAAGTGAGTCATCTTAGGAAGTGCGGTGAAGGGACATAGAAAGAAATATAGAACTGTTCCAAGGGGTAGCTGAAATAAATGTGTCGCGGGGAAGGGATTCTATAGAGTAGGCTGAGGTGGAAAGCAAACATAAAGCCTCTGTCTGTGACTCACACGCAAAACGGGTCTATTCTCCGTCAACTCTGTTTTGACAGCGAAAGTAGGTGCCCTACTGACTTTTTTTCTTGAAGCTGGCTCTTGTAGCACACCTGAATAGGCTAGCAGTGGAGGAAAGAACAATAGCTGAAGTTATTCTCAAGGAGAGAATTATTTGGAGTGGACAAAAAATAAAATAATTTCGGCTTTACTTCTTGGTAATTGCTTTAAGTTATTTCATTTCAAAGAGACTGGATTTATTGCACTAATAGCCAGGCTATTTTGAGAATTGTTTTGGGGGGGATATCAGTGTTTTAAAGAC
Source organism: Salvelinus sp. IW2-2015 (assembly GCF_002910315.2). NCBI lineage: Eukaryota > Metazoa > Chordata > Actinopteri > Salmoniformes > Salmonidae > Salvelinus > Salvelinus sp. IW2-2015. The sequence goes on along the minus strand of NW_019942555.1, from coordinate 74,173 downwards.
TGTTCAAGTTGGTCACTTTCCAATCTGCTCCACTTTCGGCACACAAAAAGGGATTGCACTGTCAGAGATTTTCTGTCAGAGGATTTTTTGAGATCGTCGGAGCTCATATCATCTACTGAAATCTTCCTCTTTCCTGGATCATGTACCAGGACTACTCCGTGAACTACGACACCTCGTCCCGCGGCAGCAGCACTTCTCCGGCCCAGCCAGAGTCATTCACGAGCGGCAGCAGCACGATCGGCAGTCCGATCTCTACCTCAAGCTACCAGGTAACCAACACTATGTATTTTCTCTTCTCTCAAAGGAAAATATTGATATTCACAACTATCATTTGTTTAATTTAAGTTTCATTGTATCGAAATGTCACTGCAGTTGTCTATGAGTTACTACCCACTGATACACTCTTCGATTGGTAGGACTAACTTGATGCGTAGCTACAGTATTGGCAAGGCTATCACGCTGTGCGTAATTATCGGAGTGCAATGCAATAGAGGTGCATGATATCTTTCTAATATATTGCTGTCAAATTTTATTTTTGAGAATTATTAAGAATATTATATTTATATTGAATATGTTACTCCAAACTATAGCCTACTGCTGTAGAGCCTTTTTCTTTACCTTTGGAAAGAGCGCGCCGCAATATCCTGTGATATTACCCGAATCTGAGCGCGCTATAGCCTGGGATATTATTCCAACATTTCCCGGACCTGCTCTATGCAATAAAATAACTTAATAGATTATATATATATGGCTCAGGCCAAGACACCAGTGCGCGAGTGAAGTGCATAAAAAGGACGAAAATGACCGACCCATGCCGAATTTATTTTGAATGTCATGAAACCTAACTGCAGAAAATGACTTACTGACAAGTGATTGTCATCTGAATTTCCATATACAATCAGGTATTGCACAGTCGCTGTACTTTAACACCCACGTGTTGCACTGCTATGGGACTGTGCACCAGAAGTTAACGGGAGGCTTTATTGGAAAATACATATTTTGTAAACGGAAAATGTAACTTTCGAACGTGTTTAAACTGTTTCGTCCACAGATAATGTAGTCAAAATCGTATTATAATAACTTTTGGATGAGTATAATCTGCTATCATGAATTATTATACACACCAAACTGCATATAGATTGCTACGTCATTTTTGTCAATGCTAATTGCTCTCAACATTTTTCCTGCAAGATATGGATTGAAATAAAATTACTGGGGACATTTGGTAGGCTATTATTGGATCACGCCGTACTTGTAATGCTTAAACCAAAGGGCTACCTTTTCCCTTGCGCACTGGATAAATGCTTTATTCATGCGCACAATTTGGTCACCTTGAACAAACATGCACTGGTTCTCCCAATTCTTCTCAGTGTCTTCTTGGCACAGAGATATGTCTCTGACCTGATGATGATCAGTGCTCAAACTGTAAAGCGAACAGTGCAACAATGAATCTTGACTAGGACTCCTCTTTAGTTCTGCAGCAAGGCCTATAGCGTCAGTCAGTGGTGGTACGCTGTGTACACTATGGACAACCAGTCGACGCTGATACGCCAAACGGTTCGACCCAAAGCTTCGAGGTGTGTGTTGCAGATGAGCAACATGTAGTCATGCACTGGAAGATGTTGGCGTGACTTGGAAACGGCGGGTTAAAAAACTTATGAAGCGTCTCTGAATGCGCCCTCGGGGATGTTGGAGAACATGGAGACATCGAGGCTGGAATTTCCTCCAGGTGTCCTATTGTGATTACATTACCTTTTTTTTTACCTGCCTCCCGTTCTCTCATTCTGAGATGTGATGCTCAGTGGCTATAATTGAGGAACAACCATATATATCAGCGTGTCACACCTCATGTCTCCTTCCAATGAATGCTGTTCCAGTCAAATATTCCCTTTTTAAATTAAGATGTAGCCTATCGATAGTTTTTACGAAGGCGACAGAGAGACATGTTTCCAGTTGTTTTTATCTTCTACTTGGTCACAATCCCGGATCCGGGAGCACCCTCATCAGTAAAAAAGCTGACTAGCATAGCCTAGCATAGCGCCACAAGTAAATACTAGCATCTAAATATCCTGAAATCACAAGTCCAAGACACCAGATGAAAGATACAGAATCCAGCCATCATTTCCGATTTTTAAAATGTTTTACAGCGAAAACACAATATGTATTTCTATTAGCTAACCACGATAGCAAAAGACTAAACCGCATATTTTCAAAAAAATATTTACCGCATAGGTAGCTATCACAAATTCGACCAAATAAAGATATAAATAGTCACTAACCAAGAAACAACTTCATCAGATGACAGTCTTATAACATATTTATTGTATAGCATATGTTTTGTTCGAAAAATGTGCATATTTCAGATATAAATCATAGTTTTACATTGCAGCCACCATCACAAATCTCACCAAAGCAGCTAGAATAACTACAGAGACCAACGTGAAATACCTTTATGAAAAATACATGGTGTACAGCAAATGAAAGACAAACATCTTGTGAATCCAGCCAATATTTCAGATTTTTTAAGTGTTTTACAGCGAAAACACAATATAGCATTATATTAGCTTACTACAATAGCCTACCACACAACCGCATTCATTCAACGCAACGTTAGCGATAGCGAATAAACCAGCAAAAGATATACATTTTTTCACTAACCTTCACAAACTTCATCAGATGACAGTCCTATAACATCATATTACACAATACATGTATGGTTTGTTCGAAAATGTGCATATTTAGCGCCACAAATCGTGGTTTTACAATGTGAATACGTAGTCAAAATGCAGAAATATTGTCCGGAGAAATCTTGGAGAGGCACCTAATCTAATCAAATAACTAATCATAAACTTTACTAAAAAATACATGTTGGACAGCAAATMAAAGATACACTAGTTCTTAATGCAACCGCTGTGTTAGATTTTTTTWAATAACTTTAGTACGACATACAGCTTACGTTATAGCAAGACAGCGCCCAAAATCAGGGCGGAATATACGTCTAAACATTTGACAGAAATACGAAATAACATCATAAATGGTTCCTACTATTTGATGAGCTTCCATCAGAATCTTGTACAAGGTGTCCTTTGTCCAGAATAATCGTTGTTCGGTTGTAGAATGTCGTCTTCATCTGTCGAAATAGCTAACAAAGCTAGCCATGTGGCGCAGGAGTGTCCAACTCACCATAACGCAAAACAAAGAAAATACAGAAAATCGCAATAAACTGATTTAAGTCGGTTTAAAATAACTAGTTTATGATGTTTTTAACACATATCAAATAAAATCAGAGCCGGAGATATCTAACGTTTATAACGAAAGCTTTTCAGAACGCAATCCAGAGGTCCTTCTCGCGCCAAGCTGAACGGTGAAAAGACTGGTCTCGTCATTCCAAGAGGTCTTATTCGGCCTCAGATAAAGCTATACACCCCATTCCACCTCTCACTGTCTATTGACATCTAGTGGAAGGCCAATGCAGTGCATGTAGACTCATAGATTTCATGCAAATTAATAGGATGGCCCTGGAACAGAGCCCCCGATTTTAGATTTTCCAGTTCCTGACAGGAAGTTTGCTGCAAAATGAGTTCTGTTTTACTCACAGATATAATTCAAACGGTTTTAGAAACTAGAGAGTGTTTACTATCCAATAGTAATAATAATATGCATATTGTACGAGCAAGAATTGAGTACGAGGCCGTTTAATTTGGGAACGATTTTTTACAAAGTGAAAACAGCGCCCCCCTATTGAGAAAAGGATTTATGTTGGCAGTATCCAGTGGCGACCCCACTTTTTAGCAAAGTGTTTCAGCCTAGCTCAGTGCTTTTTGTGGTGGTGGGGTTGAGCCAGCAGAAAATGGGAGCATTGCGCCGTGATTGGCTCAGTGTTCTGTCACTCATGGGGACAACACGTCATCGCCTATTTTTAGTCCTTAAGTAAGGGTAGACATCCCAAATTTTGGCCCTTTGGGTCCTGCCATAGTTATTACAAGTGCCCTTCTAAGAAGGCTCAAGGTCATTGGCCACAGATAAAATGACGTCAAATCACGTTATATGTACAGTAGCTTTAATTGGACTGATCATGTCAACATCTTACTTTCAAAGTCTTAGCTATCAGTCATCATGAATCAAGTCGACAATCTACTGGCAAATCCGTTTTAATCCTTGTCATATGAAGAGAAATGGTGAAGAGAAATTATAAATAAAACGTATCGGTGCTCATCGGCCATTGGGCATAAAGATTACAACAAGTTGGAAATCGCAAATTCAACAATGAGTCGTTTGGAAGGAATCAGTGGCTAACTGCAAGCAATGCAAAGCAACCTCTAATGTTAGCCTGCTATTCAATGGAGTGGCTTTTTTTTTTTTTTTGTTCCCACCATAAATCCAGAGAATGCCAGACTTTGATAACAAAGTTTGATGATAAAATTTGCTCACATAGGACCGCGGTGCCACCTTCACAAGGGGAGTCCAAAAATGTATTTTATGCTGCTGCATAAATGATGTAATATGCAAGGGAGATATGTATACTGTAGTTAAAGTAATACTAAGTGTATGTTGTGAAGTAAACTGTTAGTAGCCCATGTGCCTCACCCTAATAATTTGGTCTATTTTCACCAATTGTGAACACATCGTTCGTAGCTGGTGTCTGCTTGTTTGCCAACTTTTTTGTACAGCTTTGACAGTGCTACTGATAGTAGTGATGGCGCTTGGCTTGCACGTGAAAAGTCAGCACACACAACATTCTATAATAGAATTGTGTTATTTGACAAGTCAAATTTAAAGCTTATTTAACGTGTCAAGTAGTGTTATATGACGTATCTTTTTTGACATGCAAAGACCCAAACGGTGTTCAATGTGCCTCACCCTAATCATTTGGTCTATTTTCACCTCTTAATTTCACCTACTGTTCTAACTTGATTGTGTACATGTAGCCTATAACATGTTTTAGAGAAATTTAATATTGTAAGAGTTTTCATTGTCTTATATGCCCCTTTATTTATCCTACACTTCTGACGGGGAGTACACTGTAAGAACGGCCCATGTTTTAAATTCTGTCGCTTATATTGACTGCGTCCGTCGTCGCTCGGTCATTACTGTCTTAATCGAAATGACGGATTGCCTCTTATCCGCTTGTCGTCCCCTTATGCCATAGTTTGTACATGTCAATTGTCAGTAGAAACCACATTTGTTTAAGCAAGTCAGCCATATCAGCTATGTTTTTTAAAAGGCAGTAAATGAGGCTGAATGAACTGTTTCGCTGCCAGACAAGGCTCTGCTGAAAGCTAGGTGTAGCAGTGGTAAGGTGTTTGGACTGTTGTTGGGACTCTGCTGTTGGGACAGCTTTTATGTAGACCCTAACAGTTTGTGTGCACCGTTTGTCACCGTTATAGTGCAATTATTGTGTTGAGTATTGGCTTTGCTGGCATGCATCCCACTTTTTTTAATTTTCTGCCCCACCATGATTTACATGCTAAAATAGCCACTGGCAGTATCACATGTACAACCTGCTGTAGGCCTACTGGCACATGGAAGGGAGTTTCTGTGCTCGCTACAATCGGAAGGTTGTTCTTTCATACACCGGTGTTCTAATCTTATTTCTTATAATGGACATAGTCTGTTCAGATCTCCTTTTAATAAGACAAATGTGGGAAGTGTGTCTCATTTTTGTCGGCCTATTAATCAGTTGACTGGAAGCGTTAAGACGGGTGCCAATTTTACGTGCGACTTTATCAGTTGGATTTTGTCATTATGACGGCGTCTGCTTCTGCCAAATGGAACCAGTGGGCGTGCAGAAGCACAATAGCTGGACTGGTCATAGTTTAAGTTGGTCTTTTGAAATGAGCGTATGGGTTACATCAGCTTCGAGATAGTCAAGCATTGCCATCGGTGCTTTCTCTACCCTGGAAGGGTTTAGTTTTATGCAGGCAAAAGTTCCTGGAATTTTACATCATCCTTTAGTTTTCTGGGGGCGGAGGACAAGTATTCTGTTTGTTTAAGTGGTCTGGTTTCTTTCCTCTTACAGCAGTGGGCAAGTTCCAGTGAGTTATTAAGGACCAGAATCCGGGAAAGCGGGGAAAGGGGGCAACACCTGTGGAGCTGTTTTCCGGCACACGGGGCACTAGGACTGACATGATGGCCTATGGGAGACTAATCTCGGTGCCAGGAAACGTGTAGGCTACGTGTTTTATTTGGACCCTGCACCTGAAATGTTTCCAAACAATGGTGCTTTTCATGCATTTTAATTAGTTTGCCCACGGTCGATTCACCTATTGTCTCTAAAATCAAGTTTTGACATACTTGACATATTTTCATATCCCCCCTCTTTATGTATGTCCTCTCCGTGTAGCAACAGGCACTGCAATTTATTGTAACCAACCATTAGATTACTAAATTTATAACTTTACCTTCTGGTTAGTTACCTGCCCCTGGGATTTATGAATGCAATGGAATTTTCACTGTTGCCTCACTTCTGGAATGTATTGGCGGGGGACCTGGCTTTTCTCTCTAGCCTAATATAATGCGGCTTCCGACCTTACTGGAACTGACCGTTTTACGCACATGCTTGACATATCCCAAACACGTCTCACCACAAGGACATAATGGATGAATTAATCATCGAACATTGTAAGAGCTTTCATTGTCTGTATAATGGACACGCTCACTGGTGTCATATAATGATATTGACCTAAAGGCAAGGATATCATCAAAATATTGTCCTATCACCATAAAGGTGCCTCATGAGGGCTTAAGCAGTAAGCTTTATTCAGTAGGCCTCTACTATATTTTGCTTCATAGATGGTCACTTCTGTGCTGCCACTCACAATGTTGGTAAAATGTCACTGTCTTATGAGCATTATAGTCTTCAGATACCCAAGTAACCTTGATGTCTTACCTAATCTATTTTATTAGATAGGCTACACTTGTATATGGAAAGAGATGGGCCTATCCAGTGATATCAGTGCCAATGCAAAACAACATTATCACATTTTCTGACAGGAATAAACTAGTCATCACACCTTTGTCCTTCTCCATGGATTGTATTTTTTTCCAGAGAGGTGTACAATTCCATACCATGTTGCTCACCAGATGACTTGCTGGTTGACGCAACTAAGCTCTTGTCTCCTATAGCCATAGTAAGATGGAGGCCGCAGCAGCACTACGGGCTTTCCCGCCATTATTCACTGAATGTGTCACTGACTGCCACTCCGGGGGTTAAACGGGTGAATCTAGACAGTGTTTGTGTGTGGTGTCAGTGATTCACTACTACAGTAGGGTTCAATGCAGAGAATTTGTGAGTATGATTAAGAGTGGGTGACCTGTGTGTGTGTGTTCAAGGAGGTTAAGCTACAGGACTTGGAAATTGATAGCAGAGTCAAATAGCCTACATGTCAAGTGGCGTGTTTTTTTTCTTCTGCTGTTGTAACAAGTGAAATAAATAAGCAAAATTCGATTTAAGCGAAAAAATAAATGAATGGAAATTGAGATCTGTGAAATACAATCACCATTTTGTTATGGGTCTTTCCCTAGAGTTGAAGACACACACAACTTATTTGCTAGGCCCTGCCCCAGAATTTTGGGACTATCCCTGCCCCAATGGATAGTCGAGTCCACCACCTGGACAAGGACAAGCTCACTTTTAAATGGTATGAAAGCCTGTGAAGGCTTGTGTTTAAACGGCTGAATAATTTAACAGTGATTCCTGAAATTCAGAGCCAGTTCATGGAGTATTTTGAAAATCTGAAATTATACTTTTGTTACATTATTTGCTAGCCCTGCTGGTTAGCTAGCACTCAGTCTCGACAAACAAACGTTGCTAATGCTAGCTAGCTAGCCACTTAATATATATTGTTTCCTTAAGATGCATGTTAGCTAGCTAAGTTAGCAATGTTATGAATAGAACTCCCATCTGCTGTCGACATGAGGATACGATTTGAGAGCACTAGTTGGCTCCAAAATTGCATGCTGACAGGGAATTCAGAGCCATTCAGTGGCTAGCTACACTACAAATATAATTTTACCAGCTTCCCATGAAGCAATTGTTATAGCAGTCTACCACAACATACCCAAGAGTTTCCTGATTAGCAAGGGGAAGTCTGTTTAATTTCAGTCTGTATTAGAAACACAGTTTGAGATTTCGTCAGTGTTTGAATTGGGCTTCCTGGGAAAATGTTGTCAGAGGTTGCAACAGTAAGCGAAGGATCAACTGTCATCTTGAAATCATCCACTCACCATTTCTCTCCTGATCTGCCCTCTTTCCCCCCCTCCCTTTCTCTTTGCTACCTTTCCTGTATCTAGAAATACCGGGCCGACATGCCTGGCTCTAGCAGTGCCTTCATCCCCACGATAAACGCCATAACGACCAGCCAGGACCTGCAGTGGATGGTGCAGCCCACAGTGATCACCTCCATGTCCAACCCTTACTCACGCTCCCACCCCTACAGCCACCACCTCTCCAACAGCCCCGGGCTCCTGGGTCACACCACCCTCGCCCGCCCGGGTGTCATACGCTCCGTCGGGGACACCCGCGTACGACGAAGGAGAGATGAGCAGGTGAGGACCACGAGTGTACAGATGCGTGTGTTCAAGAGTTACTTATGTCTGGCAGTGTGGAGAGCATCTTGTGGCGGCAAGCAACATTTTAAAATATCTTTTAACATTGTAAAACAGTAGAGTGAGTTCTACTTTCAAAGTACCAAGATGTGAGGAATTTGGCGATATTGAAGATGATGGCTTATAGTTGTAAACCCAAAGCTTCTCTACTTGTTTGCGCTGTTCAGCTTAAGTGTTAATGACAACTCACAAAGTGTGTTCTTTTTGCCCTCAGCTTACCCCTGAGGAAGAGGAGAAGAGGAGGGTGAGGCGCGAAAGGAACAAATTGGCAGCCGCCAAGTGCCGCAATCGCAGACGAGAGCTCACCGATATGCTCCAAGGGGTTAGTTAGACAACTGCACCATACAACGGCACAACACACTCTCCTACGCGTACACACACGCGCACATACACAGACTCGCGCGCACACACACACACACACACGCCCCTGTCAGTTTAAATTCCAGAGACTCTATTTGTCAACTTAGTTGCTACAATTCGTCATATGTTGTGCACTTGCAGTACAAACGAAGCACCAAAGCATGAAAAGGGAAAAAACGTATTCCCTTGTGCGGGACAGTTTCATGTTCAGCTCGGTTCACGAACACTTCTCAAACAGTGTTGCACGTATTTATGCGTCGACCTCAAACCAGAACCTTGCGATACTGGTTTGTCTAGGTCTCTAGGAGGACTTTAGCTATTAGCACTAAGCCGTGCTGACAGAAGACAGTGGATGTAAGGGTTTTTGTCTGGGTGCAGACAGCTGTAGACATGGACAGGGCTGGGCCCTAACCCTCCTAGCTAAGCAGACAGCACTAATTAGACTCATTAGCTCAATTACAAAAGAAACAGGGAAGGAATGTGCTGCAGGCGGCTGTCATTATGAATGGGAGATGTTTTATTAAGTGGGAGTTCCATCTCTCATCTCTTACAATTTTGACGAATTCATGGCTACGCCCTCCAACTCCCCCACACTGCTTCCAGCAAAAACGCCTTCCCTCCTCCACCACACACAACTCTTTGTTGAATTACCAAATAAGGAAGTGTCATATTCCAAGCATGTCAGCAAACGTATCTTCCTTCTTGTTCTATTGCTCCTATTTTTTTTCTTTTGTGGGGGGGGAGTCTGCTAGTTTGTTTCCTACTTTCTCATATCTTTGTGTTTGAGACAAAGTTCTCAGACAGGCCTGTGACTTATCTGTGTTCTGCCCGCCCGATCTGGTGACTACAGGCTTCTAAGGGTCTGTCTTTGTCTGCTGGGGCCGTGACACATTAATGACACATTACGCTAGAGGAAACACGGTGTGGTTTGCGTGTTACATCACGTAGCTCCATCTGGGAACAACAATCTTAAAACATGAATGTGTTTTTTGTTTGGACAAAGTTGTAATAGGAATTACTTTTAGTATCAGGATAACGGTCAAACTGGAATGCCAGGATATTCTGACAAATATAGGTTTGAGTTCAAGTCATTTAGGGGCAAGATAGCCAAGATGTATATTGATTGCCCTTTCGCTGTATCTCAACTATATTCCTTAGCAAACTCACAGTGCCTTCAGAAAGTATTCACACCCCTTGACTTTTTCCAAATGTTGTTACAGCCTGAATTTAAAATGAGGTTGTTTTTGTCACTGGCCTTCAGTACACACAATACCCCATAATGTCAAAGTGGAATTATGTAAAAATGTATAAGTGTCATGGACTCACTCTGTGTGCAATAATAGAATAGTGTTTAACATGATTTTTGAATGACCACCTCCATCTCTGTACCCCAAACATACAATTATCTGTAAGGTGCCTCAGTTGATCAGTGAATTTCAAACACAGATTCAACCTCAAAGACCAGGGAGGTTTTTCAATGCCTCACAAAGAAGGGCATCTATTGGTAGATGGGTAAAAAATAAAAAGGCAGACATTGAATATCCCTTTGAGCATGAAGTTATTAATTACACTTTGGATGGTGTATCAATTCACCATGTGACTACAAAGATACAGGCGTCCTTCCTAACTCAGTTGCCGTTCAGTGATTTCACCATGAGGCCAGATACAGAGTTTTAATGGCTGTGATAGGAAAAAACTGAGGATGGATCAACAACGTTGTAGTTACTCCACTATACTAACCTTATTGACAGAGAGAAAAGAAGGAAGCCTGTACAGAATACAAATATTCTAAAACACGCATCCTGTTTGCAACAAGGCACTAAAGAAAAAAATGTGGCAAAAAGATTATGGCAAAGCAATTCACTTTTTGTTCTGAATACAAAGTGTTATGTTTGGTGCAAATACAACTCAATATTTTCAAGCATAGTGGTGGTTGCGTCATGTTATGGGTATGCTTTTAATCGTTAAGGACCGGTGAGTTTTTCAGGATTAAAAATGTATGTAATGGAACTAAGCACAGGCAAAATCCTAGAGGAAAATCTGGTTCAGTCTGCTTTCCACCAGACACTTGGAGACGAATTCACCTTTCAGCAGGACAATAACCTAAAACACAAGGCTAAATCTACATGGGAGTTGCTTACCAAGAAGACAGTGAATGTGTCTGAGTTAGTTTTGACTTAAATCTACTTAAAAATCTATGGCAAGACTTGAACATGGTTGTCTAGCAATGATAAATTTGAAAATAATAATGGGCAACTGTTGCACAATCAAGGTGTGGAAATTGCCCGTAAAGACTCACTGCTGTAAGTATTGACTCCGGGGTGTGAATACCTATGTAAATGAGAGATTTCTGTATTTAATTTTCAATACATTTGCTAAATATTCTAAAAACATGTTTTCACTTTGTCATTATGGGGTATTGCATGTAATCCATTTTGAATTCAGACTGTAAAACAACAATGTGGAATAAGTAAAGGGTTATGAATACTTTCTGAAGGCACTGTACTGTACTGTACTGAAATATAATGTGCTTTAGGTTCTTTTTGGGAAACGGTGCACTCTTGTGGTAGCATTAGGTGATGCAGAAACTTACCAATGTGAACCTTAAACAGTGGTTGGGGCTTTGCTGTCTACTCCATACACCAGAAGTGTAATTGAGCTGAATATGAACCCTTCAGATACTGAAGATAAAAAATGTGTCCTTATCAGCTGTTTGTTGTTATGGTTTCCAGGAGACTGAGGAGCTGGAGGAAGAGAAGGCTGATCTACAGAAAGAGATAGAGACACTGCAAAAGGAGAAGGACAAGTTGGAGTTCATGCTGGTGGCCCACAACCCCATGTGCAAGCTGCCAACCAACGATCGCCACCAGAGGGGCCACCACCAGCAGCAATGTGCCCCTCTCCCCCTGACCATGCGCAACAGTCTGGGTCCCCGAGGCCCCATCAACCCCGTTGTGGTGAAGCAAGAACCGCAAGAAGACGACGTGGACGGCAAGTCCCAGCGCTCTGTCATTAAGCCTATCTGCCTTGGGGGAGGTAGTGGGATCTTCTGCGATAGTGACAGCCTCAACACCCCAGTGGTGGCAGCCTCCACCCCAGCATCCACACCCAGTGCCCCCAGCCTCATATTCACCTATCCCAGCATGCTGGAGCCCGAGAGCCCCTCGCCATCCTCTGAGTCCTGCTCGAAGGCTCACCTGCGCAGCAGCAGCGGGGATCAGTCGTCGGACTCCCTCAACTCGCCCACCCTCCTGGCCCTCTGAGCAGGGACAGTTAAGGTGAGGTTGTGGGGGAGGGCGAGCAGCGCCCCCTACCGACTTGGCAGACGAAAAGCACACTCAAACCTGGACCAAGCCAACCATGAACTGTGTTCTTGACACCAGGAACCCTCAAGGGCTAAGCCGCTTGTTTTTCTCATACGCTTCAGTGTGATTTAAAAAATAGATATACCCAAATGTGTGCACCTGTACCAGCCAGTGTCGTCACTTCTTCATTTCAACTCCAGCACCTCAATTTGCTTGTTGAACAATAAACAGATGACATGGAGTTGAGGAAATGCCAGCAAAGCCATTCATGAGGCGAAAACTGTGGAAAGCAAGACATATTTTTAGATCAACATTAAGTAAAGCCATCTGATGACAGTTGCACTCTCCTACGATCAATAAATCACTAAATGAGAGACAGAAATCAGCATTTCCTGACATCCCTCCTGTTTGAAGGATGGATACAGAGACAACGGAGAGATTTCAAAAGCAGATTTATCTTTTTCTTGATTTTTGTCTCCCTCTCACAGAAACTATATTGGGAGACTACAGAGTGTGTTCATAAACATCTGACTTTATTTCCATATCTACTTGTATTTATGGCGTGTGCTAATATTTTCTGAATGTGTGTCCTTACGTTCTGATGTTGTCTTCTGATCTGCCTGTAGAACAGCAAAATGGTTCACTGGGTAAGCCACAAAGCCTCAGTGTCTCAAAGGAAAAGAGCCAATATTTACTCGATGCCTAGTTCGTCACCAGTCTACTCTTAACATTGATCATAGTATCGATGGCCATCGTATTGGTGTTTTCCTCAGTAACGTACCTGAACTATATTATGCATTTATTACAAGTTTGTGCGATTTACATTGGTGTGAGAGATTTCGTGAGGGATTTCTCTTCTGTGTGGTGGTTGAATACAATTTTTTTTTTTTTTTTAAGGAGCAGCACGGGAGGCATTGGGGTTTAAGGGCTAGAGTGATATCTGAGGAGACATTCAAACAGTGTTCCCTTCTACTTCTAAAATAATGTCATTCAGCAAGACAGTTTGACCAATGAGGTTATTGTGAGCAACTCCTTATACCCCCACTACTGATGGAGAGTTCAACCAGACACTCTGGAGCTTGATTGAAAGTTATCCATTTGTTTTGTATCCGCATTCTTTTTTCCTCTCGCCTGTAACTCAAACTCTGGCTTTGTCAGAAAAAGGGGATTGGATATTGCCCAGTGATCTCAATATTCCCTTGCAATAGGGTAGGTTTCGAAACCAAAAAAAAGACATCTGTATATCATTTGTACTAAAGGAGGGGGTCTGGTTGAACTTTTCAGATGCTACTGTGGTGTGAAAACATGATAATAGTAATAACACTGGCTACATTATTTTGTAATTTCATCATTATTAATGTTCTTATAAGGGGCAACACCAATATGTGGGCAGGTGACCCTGTATATCAACAAGCACATTGAAACCTGTTCACTGGCCATTGTGTGGCCATATCAGACCCATAGCAAAAACAATGCACTTTCCAATTGATGGGACAAATGAGATTCTCTTTACAGCTGGCCTGAGGTGCAAGAGGAATGTCTTGAGGATAATGGTAAAAGAACACTTATTTGTTTGTGTTTTATGGGACAGAGGTTTAAGGATACCAAGCACTGAAATGGATAGAATTGCAATATTTCAGACGTATTGTTTACTTCAAACATTCCTTACATGGTCAGTGGGGTAATGACCTTTGTGGCGATCACAGGACAGAAGACGGACTGAAACATTTTTGTTGTGCTGGGTGCAGCAAATAAGACATAAAGAATTGCTGTTGTGGACTAGTCACATCACTTATTGATCTTTGTTTGGATGGTTATAGTATCACATGATGGCATTTGGACAACAACTCCTATCATGCATTGGGATAAATTGCAGACCAAGAAAAAGATACCAAAATGTAATTGTCGGAGAGTTTCTTGTCTGTTCGAGTCTTTTGAACCCCCTAAAAACACGTAGGAAAGCCATCAACTTTAGATATTCTACTGTACATGTCATTTGCTGTATGTCTTCTGTTTTTGACATCTATTTCTTATTTTTCCAAATGCTTTAATTGTTTAAAATGATTCAAAACAAACAAAAAACAGCAATATGTATCGCAGTGTTTGTTAATTTCGTAATTCTATAAATATAATAAAAAGCATTTTCAACAAGGAATTCTTGAACGCTGTTATTGACCTGTTCATCATTTGTCCATGGGCAATGCAGTGTCCTTATTTTTGTATCTCTGAACATTAGGCACATTTGATTTGAAAGGCGGCGTACCTCTAAATTAGAGCTTGATTCAATCTGTATTGCAGAAGATCCGGGGGTATAGCAGGATGGAAATTTTAAAGTCAATGCTCCCGCATTAATGGAGACTGCATTCATGGTAAACACTGTAAATGTCGGCTCAATCGGAAATTAGGCTACCTTTTAAATTTCAATCGTGCTATACCACAGAGCTTCCTCGATCCCGATTGAATCGAGCCCTTAAGTGGAGTATGAGTAGAGTAAACCACCTGTCATGCAATAGCAGAACATAACACTGCCATAAAAGATGGTGAAAATGTCAATACAGGAGGATTCCCAGTGGGGTGGAAATCAGTGTTACACATGCACACATCTTGGTAGGTCATTCTAAGCAGTCAGTTTATCAGAACATGCCTGCAGTGACTACACCTATCGCTGTTGTGAACACATGGCCGATAATTATAGACATTTACAGGTAAGTGGTTGGTGCCATTATCCTTCTCTTTTCAAAAGTTTGTATCAATTTCACAGTATACACTGATCTCTAGTGATCTGGACAGCCAACAGAACAGGGTAAAACACACCGCCACACACCCAACTGCCTGTAGAATCTATTTTGCAGGAAAACCACATCGTCACACTTATGTTTGAGTTTCTTTTAATTCAATTACAGCAAAGAGTCAATGAATTATCAACCTGAAACACTGGGTAGAGAGGCTTAGTGAAAGTGGAGTAGAATGTGTACAGTTGGGTTAGAGTGTCAGAGGAGATGGTGTAGAAGGGCAGAGTGTCAACTGGCCAGTCCAGATACACTCCTATTCTGTTGGAGGGGGCAGGTATGGTAGTCTGCTTACAGTTGCGGAAGGCAGAGTATCTGTACTTAGAGCATTGCAGAATCCAGGACTCCGCTATTTCCTTTATGCCACCCCTAAAAGAGTCCCTGTCCCACTCCACTCTGCCTCCCAGTAACAGCGCCCAGTCAGCCCTTCTCCACACAGCATCTGTGGCCAGACCTCATATTTCGCTGGGTGATCTGGATACAGTGCATTCGGAAAGTACACAGACCCCTTGTCCTTTATCACATTTTGTTACATTACAGCCTTATTCTAAAATTGATTAAATTGTTTTATACCCCCTCATCAATCTACACACACTACCCTAAAATGACAAATTAAAAACAGGTTTTTAGACATTTTTGCAAATGTATAAAAAAAAAAAACTGAAATATCACACTTACATAAGTATTCAGACCCTTTACTCAGTACTTTGTTGAAGTTACCTTTGGCAGCGATTACAGCCTCAATTATTTTGGTGTATGATGCTACAAGCTTGGCACACCAGTATTTGCAGAGTTTCTCTCATTCTTCTCTCCAGATCCTCTCAAGCTCTGTCAGGTTGGATGGGGAGTGGTGCTGCACAGCTATTTTAGGTCTCTCCAGAGATGTTCATTCGGGGTCAAGCACATTCAGAGACTTGTCCCGAAGCCACTCCTGCATTGTCTTGGCTGTGTGCTTACGGTCATTGTCCTGTTGGAAGGTGAACCTTCGGCCCAGTCTTAGGTCCTGAGCGATGTAGAGCAGGTTTTTATCAAGGGTCTCTCTGTACTTCGCTCCGTTCATCTTTCCCTCGATCCTGACTAGTCTCCCTGTCTCTGCCGCTGAAAAATATCCCCAAAGCATGATGCTGCCACCACTATGCTTCACCGTAGGGATGGTGCCAGGTTTCCTCCAGACATGACACTTGGCATTCAGGCCAAAGAGTTCAATCTTGGTTTCATCAGACCAGAGAATCTTGTTTCTCAGTCCTTTAGGTGTATTTTGGCAAACTCCATGCGGGCTGTCATGTGCCTTTTACTGAGGAGTGGTTTCCATCTGGCCAATCTACCATGAAGGTCTGATTGGTGGAGTGCTGCAGAGAATGGTTGTTCTTTTGGAAGCTGCTCCCATCTTCACAGAGGAACTGTGGAGCTCTGTCAGAGTGACAATTGGGTTCTTGGTCACCTCCCTGACCAGCTCTAGGAAGAATCTTGGTGGTTCCAGTCTTGTTGACATTTAGGAATGATGAAGGCCACTATGTTCTTGGGGACCTTCAATGCTGTAGACATGTTTTGGTACCCTTCCCCAGATCTGTGCCTCGACACAATCCTATCTCGGAGCTTTACTGACAATTCCTTCAACCTCATAGCTTGTTTTTTTTCTCTGACATGCACTGTCAACTGTAGGACCTTATATAGACAGGTGTGTGCCTTTCCAAATCATGTCCAATCAATTTAATTTACCACAGGTGGACTCCAACAAAGTTGTATAAACATCTCAAGGTTGATCAATGTAAACAGGATGCACCTGAGCTCAATTTCTAGTCTCATAGCAAAGGGTCTGAATACTTATGTAAATAAGTTTTTTCTGTTAGTTTTTTTAACAAATTAGCAAAAATGTCTAAACCTGTTTTTGCTTTGTCATTATGTTGATTAATGAGGAAAAAAATAATTTAATACATTTTAGAATAAGGTTGTAACGTAACAAAATGTGATAAAAGGGAAGGGGTCTGAATACTTTCTGAATGCACTGTATGGCTGATAGCTTCCCCGTGTCACCTTTCTGTTTCCCTCAGACAGAGAGAAGGTTCTGTGTGCTGTGTTTGGATCCAGTGTGAGCTTACAGGCATCCGATGGAGAAAACAAAATGTATAGACAAATCAGTAACACATTTACTTCAAGTCTCTAGGTATAATGCTTCATTACTTACATTTACATTTACATTTAAGTCATTTAGCAGACGCTCTTATCCAGAGCGACTTACAAATTGGTGCATTCACCTTATGATATCCAGTGGAACAACCACTTTACAATAGTGCATCTAACTCTTTTAAGGGGGGGGGGGGGGGGGGGTATACTTTATCCTATCCTAGGTATTCCTTAAAGAGGTGGGGTTTCAGGTGTCTCCGGAAGGTGGTGATTGACTCCGCGACCTGGCGTCGTGAGGGAGTTTGTTCCACCATTGGGGTGCCAGAGCGAACAGTTTTGACTGGGCTGAGCGGGAACTGTACTTCCTCAGAGGTAGGGAGGCGAGCAGGCCAGAGGTGGATGAACGCAGTGCCCTTGTTTGGGTGTAGGGCCTGATCAGAGCCTGAAGGTACGGAGGTGCCGTTCCCCTCACAGCTCCGTAGGCAAGCACCATGGTCTTGTAGCGGATGCGAGCTTCAACTGGAAGCCAGTGGAGAGAGCGGAGGAGCGGGGTGACGGTACTTCTTATATGCATGCACTGTATAAGCTTTTATGTTATCCTATTATAAGGTTAATTATCATTTATGTCTCTATGTAGGAAATTGTTGAGTCATTGACTCAAAATGGCTTTGATAATAATGGCTGTTAGTCTGAATCATTATAAGATGATTAAAATACATTATATTGGTAAAAAATCTATATATATATATATTCAGCTTGCCCATATATACAGTACAGTGCATTCGGAAAGTAATCAGACCCATTCACTTTTCCCACATTTTGTTATATTACAGCCTTATTCTCAAATTGATTAAATACATTTTTTCCCTCATCAATCTATGCATAATATATACAGTACCAGTCAAAAGTTTGGACACACCTACTCATTCAAGGGTTTTTCTGTATTTTTATTGTTTTCTACATTGTAGAATATATTTTTTTATTTTTTATTTCACCTTTGTTTAACCAGGTAGGCAAGTTGAGAACAAGTTCTCATTTACAATTGCGACCTGGCCAAGATAAAGCAAAGCAGTTCGACACATACAACAACACAGAGTTACACATGGAGTAAGACAAAGTCAATAATACAGTAGAAAAATAAGTCTATATACAGTGTGAGCAAATGAGGTGAGAAGGGAGGTAAAGGCAAAAAAAGGCCATGGTGGTGAGGTAAATGCAATATAGCAAGTAAAACACTGGAATGGTAGATTTGCAGTGGAAGAATGTGCAAAGTAGAAATAGAAATAATGGGGTGCAAAGGAGCAAAATAAATAAATAAATACAGTAGAGGAAGAGGTAGTTGTTTGGGCTACATTACAGATGGGCTATGTACAGGTGCAGTGATCTGTGAGCTGCTCTGACAGCTGGTGCTTAAAGCTAGTGAGGGAGATAAGTGTTTCCAGTTTCAGAGATTTTTGTAGTTCGTTCCAGTCATTGGCAGCAGAGGTGGGTGCTGCTATGTTGACCAGCGAGCTGAGATAAGGGGGTACTTTACCTAGCAGGGTCTTGTAGATGACCTGGAGCCAGTGGGTTTGGCGACGAGTATGAAGCGAGGGCCAGCCAACGAGAGCGTACAGGTCGCAGTGGTGGGTAGTATATGGGAATTTGGTGACAAAACGGATGGCACTGTGATAGACTGCATCCAATTTATTGAGTAGGGTATTGGAGGCTATTTTGTAAATGACATCGCCGAAGTCGAGGATCGGTAGGATGGTCAGTTTTACGAGGGTATGTTTGGCAGCATG
>NW_019942555.1:0-50395 GCF_002910315.2 Salvelinus sp. IW2-2015 | reverse complement strand
TTGGAGGCCACGGAAGGAGAGTTGTATTGCATTGAAGCTCATCTGGAGGTTTGTTAACACAGTGTCCAAAGAAGGGCCAGAAGAATACAGAATGGTGTCGTCTGCGTAGAGGTGGATCAGAGACTCACCAGCAGCAAGAGCGACATCATTGATGTATACAGAGAAGAGAGTCGGTCCAAGAATTGAACCCTGTGGCACCCCCATAGAGACTGCCAGAGGCCCGGACAACCGGCCCTCCGATTTGACACACTGAACTCMATCAGAGAAGTAGTTGGTGAACCAGGCGAGGCAATCATTTGAGAAACCAAGGCTATTGAGTCTGCCAATGAGGATGTGGTGATTGACAGAGTCGAAAGCCTTGGCCAGGTCAATGAATACGGCTGCACAGTATTGTTTCTGATCGATGGCGGTTAAGCTATCGTTTAGGACCTTGAGCGTGGCTGAGGTGCACCCATGACCAGCTCAGAAACCAGATTGCATAGCGGAGAAGGTGCAGTGGGATTCGAAATGGTCGGTAATCTGTTTGTTGACTTGGCTTTCGAAGACCTTAGAAAGGCAGGGTAGGGTAGATATAGGTCTGTAGCAGTTTGGGTCAAGAGTGTCTCCACCTTCGCAGCTGCTTTCCAATCTTTGGGAATCTCAGATGACACGAAAGAGAGGTTGAACAGGCTATTAATAGGGATTGCAACAATTTCGGCAGATAATTTTCGAAAGAAAGGTTCCAGATTGTCTAGCCTGGCTGATTTGTAGGGGTCCAGATTTTGCAGCTCTTTCAGAACATCAGCTGACTGGATTTGGGAGAGGGAGAGATGGGGAAGGCTTGGGCGAGTTGCTGTGGGGGGTGCAGTGCTGTTGACCGGGGTAGGGGTAGCCAGGTGGAAAGCATGGTAAGCCGTAGAAAAATGCTTATTGACATTCTCAATTATAGTGGATTTATCGATGATGACAGAGTTTCCTATCCTAAATGCAGTGGGCAGCTGGGAGGAGGTGCTCTTATTCTCCATGGACTTTATAGTGTCCCGGAACTTTTTTGAGTTTGTGTTGCAGGAAGCACATTTCTGCTTGATAAAGCTAGCCTTGGCTTTTCTAACTGCCTGTGTATATTGGTTTCTAACTTCCCTGAAAACTTGCATATCACAGGGGCTGTTCGATGCTAATGCAGAACGCCACAGGATGTTTTTGTGTTGGTTAAGGGCAGTCAGGTCTGGAGAGAACCAAGGGCTATATCTGTTCCTGGTTCTAAATTTCTTGAATGAGGCATGCTTATTTAAGATGGTGAGGAAGGGATTTTTTTAAATAACCAGGTATCCTCTACTGACGGGATGAGGTCAACATCCTTCCAGGATACCCGGGCCAGGTCGATTAGAAAGGCCTGCTCGCTGAAGTGTTTCAGGGAGCGTTTGACAGTGATGAGTGGAGGTCGTTTGACCGCTGACCCATCAC
This sequence comes from Salvelinus sp. IW2-2015, assembly GCF_002910315.2. Classification (NCBI taxonomy): domain Eukaryota; kingdom Metazoa; phylum Chordata; class Actinopteri; order Salmoniformes; family Salmonidae; genus Salvelinus; species Salvelinus sp. IW2-2015. The sequence goes on along the minus strand of NW_019942555.1, from coordinate 48,952 downwards.
GGATGCAGGCAATGAGGCAGTGATCGCTGAGATCTTGGTTGAAAACAGCAGAGGTGTATTTAGAGGGCAAGTTGGTTAGGATGATATCTATGAGGGTGCCCGTGTTTATGGCTTTGGGGTGGTACCTGGTAGGTTCATTGATAATTTGTGTGAGATTGAGGCCATCAAGCTTAGATTGTAGGATGGCTGGGGTGTTAAGCATGTTCCAGTTTAGGTCACCTAGCAGCACGAGCTCTGAAGATAGATGAGGGGCAATCAGTTCACATATGGTGTCCAGAGCAAAGCTGGGGGCAGAGGGTGGTCTATAGCAGGCGGCAACGGTGAGAGACTTGTTTTTAGAGAGGTGGATTTTTAAAAGTAGAAGTTCAAATTGTTTGGGTACAGACCTGGATAGTAGGACAGAACTCTGCAGGCTATCTCTGCAGTAGATTGCAACACCACCCCCTTTGGCCGTTCTATCTTGTCTGAAAATGTTGTAGTTAGGGATGGAGATTTCAGAGTTTTTGGTGGTCTTCCTAAGCCAGGATTCAGACACGGCTAGGACATCCGGGTTGGCAGAGTGTGCTAAAGCAGTGAATAAAACAAACTTAGGGAGGAGGCTTCTAATGTTAACATGCATGAAACCAAGGCTATTACGGTTACAGAAGTCATCAAAAGAGAGCGCCTGGGGAATAGGAGTGGAGCTAGGCACTGCAGGGCCTGGATTCACCTCTACATCACCAGAGGAACAGAGGAGGAGTAGGATAAGGGTACGGCTAAAAGCTATGAGAATTGGTCGTCTAGGACATCCGGAACAGAGAGTAAAAGGAGCAGGTTACTGGGGACGATAAAATAGCTTCAAGGTATAATGTACAGACAAAGGTATGGTAGGATGTGAATACAGTGAAGGTAAACCTAGGCATTGAGTGATGATGAGAGAGATATTGTCTCTAGAAACATAATTGAAACCAGATGATGTCATCGTATGTGTGGGTAGTGGAACTGAAAGGTTGGATAAGGTATAATGAGCAGGGCTAGAGGCTCTACAGTGAAATAAGCCAATAAACACTAACCAGAACAGCAATGGACAAGGCATAATGACATTAAGAAGAGGCATGCTTAGCCGAGTGATCATAAGGGTCCAGTGAGTAGTGAGGTTAGTTGGGGTCACGGCGATTCAGACAGCTAGCCGGGCCATGGGTAGCAAGCTGGCAGAAGATGGAGGTCTGTTTTTAGCCACCTTGTGCATTTGTAACGGATCTGAAATGGCTAGCTAGTTAGCGGGTACGCGCTACTAGCGTTTCAATCAGTTACATCACTTGCTCTGAAACCTAGAAGTAGTGTTGCACCTTGCTCTGCAAGGGCCGCGGCTTTTGTGGAGCGATGGGTAACGATGCTTCCTGGGTGTCAGTTGTTGATGTGTGCAGAGGGTCCCTGGTTCGCGCCCGTGTCGGGGCGAGGGGACGTACTAAAGTTATACTGTTACACATTTCCGTCGGTAGATTAGTGGGGTTCCGTGTGGTAGAGGGGACCAATCCAATTGGCAAAATAGTTATAGTTATAGTGGCCCAAGAAAATTGTCCGATAGACCCATTCAGATAGCAGCCGATAAGACAGCTAACGTTTAGCGTGCCGCAGATGGGCGTTCAGGTTACGTCGCGACGGAGGGGCCGATACGGAGGGGGATAACTCCCTCGCGCAGATAACGTCGGTAGTCCAGTCGTGAAGGCCCGGTGGGGCTCCGCATCGGCAGTAAAACGGGTCCGGATAGGTGATTGAAGCCCAGGAGTGGCTGATGGAACTCTTCAGTTGGCTAGCTCCGGAATAATTGATGTTTGCTCTGGGACCGACGTTAGCCAATAGTCACTCAGATAGCAGCTATCTAGCTGCAAGATCCTAGTGTAAATGTCCAGAGCTTGCAGTAGAAATCTGGGGATATAGAGAGATAGTAGGTCCAGGTATGCTCTGGTCTGAGTCGCGTTGTACAAAACTGGCGATAGCTTTTCGAGCTAAAGGATAGCTGATGACCGCCAACAGTGGTTAGCTGAATACCAACGTATTCTGGCTAGCTTCTGTTGTGGATTTCAGATTTGAGGTGAAAAATACTTATTTTTATTTTTTTAAATTGGTGAGGCGGGTTGCAGGAGAGTGTTTTGAAGTTGAGTTTTTGAAAAAAATATATAAAAAGATATGCAAAGAAAATATGTTAATATACATATACACGGGACACGACAAGACGAGGACAAAGGAATAACAGTGAAGATATCAACACTATGAAGTAACACATATGGAATCATGTGGTAACCAAAAACGTTTTCAACAAATCAAAATATATTTTACATTTCAGATTCTTCAAATTACAGTGATGTATGTAAAATGTGTATACATGTAACAACAAAAGAAAAAGCTGTTAAAACAAAGTCCCCCGAAGAGAGGTGGAGTGCCCTTTTTTTTTTTTTATAAACAGTGAGGTGATATTCTATGGTATGCTATAAAGTTCAGTTGATGAAGGGGAGGAGACAGCTTAACAAAGGATGTTTAAGACTTGAGACAATTGAGACATGGATTGTGCATGTGTGCCATTCAGAGGGTGAATGGGCAAGACTGTCACGCCTGCTCCCGCTCTCCCTCTCTGGCGCTCGAGGGCGCCAGGCTGCCCTTCTTTACGCACACCTGACACCATCATTATGCGCATTAGCGCTCACTGGTCTCTCCTGGACTCCTTCACTTTGTTGATTGCCTTCCCTATTTCTGTCTGCTCCCCCGTTTGTTCCCTGTGTCAGCAGTAATGTCGTTATGTGTTCATGTCCAGATGCTGTCCTGTCCTGTTCCATGTCCGTTGCCTATTAAATGTTCTCTCCCTGTATTTGCTTCTCGTCTACCAGCGTCGATCCTTACAAAGACAAAATATTGAAGTGCCTTTGACCGAGGTTTGGTAGTAGGTGTCAGGCGCACCTGTTTGTGTCAAGAACTGCAACGCTGATGGGTTTTTGTCACTCAACAGTTTCCCATGTGTGTAATAGTGTATTTTCCATTTGATAGTGTTTTGATTTCTATGTACCATTTCAAATGTGATAACCTTGTTAAAATTAGAGAAACTACCCAGTGTTTCCAGATTTCTATGAAATATGACCTATAATTAATTACATTCAATATGATTGAAATTGTTTTCCTTACAAAAAAATAAAATGCAATTATATTAGTCACATGCTTTGTAAACAACAGATGTAGACTAACAGTTAAATGCTTACTTGCGAGCCCTTCCCAACAATGCAGAACATTTCAATTAAGTATGTTAAAGATCAGATTTTCTGTGTTAGAATGGTGTGGGCATAACCCAACAACAGAATGGTGTGGGCGAATACTAGTCATTCAAAATATTCATGCGAGTAGACCACTGATTAGCCATCTCATCCGCCTCAGGAGTATTACATCTTCAAATAGTTGAAACAAGTTTACACGTCTGTTTACAAGTTTCTCAAATTCATGCTTTGGCAACAAATACAATCCAACAACATTGTTTGGGTATGAGTTACATGAATATGAACCTTTAAAAGTTAGTTTTTTACTGGGCAGTTACTTTAAGAACTTTGTCCCATAGAGCTGGGTTTCCCAAACTCGGTGTTGCCCCCCGGGTGCATGTTTTTGTTTTTGCCCTAGCACTACACAGCTGATTAAAAAAAACGAATCTAGCTAAGGCTAGGACAAAAACAAAAACGTGCACCCAGGGGGGGCCACAGGACCGAGTTTGGGAAACCCTGCCGTAGAGTACTGTAGAGAGAAACATTTGTAAAGTCGAATAAAATGTCACCCAACAAAAAATATATGCATGGGAAGGTACCCTTGTTTTGTAGGAAGGCTTTCTGTCTGAATTCTATAGGCAGTCTTCATGGACACACAAATACTGTAGGTACAGGTGAGTCCGATCTCTCATGCTGGGCCTTGTCAAAAACATAACATGAACATTAGTTAAACCACGAAACAAAGAATATCATGCCTTTTTGTTAAATGTTATGTCAAGTCACTCTCTTTTGGATTTAGCAATAATGTATTTTTCCTCTGACCGTGTTCTATGATTTCTATGCGTCATTTCAATTGTAATAACTTTGTTACATTTCATGCTATTATGTAGAGGTAATGTTCTCCATCCCTAAACTTCACTGGCTTTTTGATAGACCGCAAACTCGTAAAAAGTATAATAAAATGTTACCCTCCCCAACAAAAAAAAGATATGCATGGGAATTTACCCTTGTTTTGTAGGAAAAGCTTTCTGTCTGAATTCTATTGGCAGCATCATAGACAGGTCACTCTTCATGGACATACAGCTGGTCTCTGCTTGTGGATTGGGCTTCAGGACAACACAGAAAAACATTCCAGCTTTAATTCAAACTGTCTGGAAATGGTGGAATTGTATTGAGCTCCTTGCAGGATTTCAGATCTCAAGTCATATCTGTACACACAGATACTCAAACATACAGCACAGACTGTTTTCACTTCTTAGCTCCATGGTAGGGGGTCCTAATCCACGGTAGGACTCATTTCAGAGGCCGAACTCCTCTCCTTTCTTGAAAGAGACTCATTTTAAAGGCAGTGGTCCTCTTCTCTCTCTTCACATAAAGCGACTCTTGATATGTACCTACCCTGTGAATGCATATGCAGTACATCATGGGCGGAATCTTCATCTTAACATTTTCCGATGCTTATGTCTCTCTGCTACTTGTGCCATGCCTTGCCGTGTTGTTCAGTCACATAGCATCTACTGCGATTAAAACGATTATCTTAAGAAATCTGTCACACTCATATTACACACACACTCATCTTTTATGTATTCTATTTATCTCTGCTCCAAGGACAGTGATGGTTACAAGAGCCATCCACAAAGTAAAAAGTCACCTGTCATGACCTGAGTCTGTTGCCATCTGACACAAACATTTGTCTACACGCACACACACACACATACAGTACACACACAGGTCATTATACTGTATGCACACAGAGACTGTACAGGAAGTATTTGTCTTAGGACAGCACAATAAATGATTCTAACTGATACTAACTTTAATGTCACAGCTGCAAAGGGAATTCAATTGCACTGAGCTGTATCTTACTATACATTTATGTATTTTGCATGTTTCTTGACTGTATGTTTGTCTGTTCTACGTCACCATCTTCATCATCCTCATCATGATCACCATCATGTATGTACAGTATGTAATTACTAAAATATTGCATGGATGGTTGTACGTAGAGTTAAGCCTATTGATACAGTGGACTAGTGAAGTTCATTGTAACTGAGTCTATACTAATATACCTTAAATTAAAATTCAGCTCCAACTGCTTGCTTAATTCTCTCGAGTCCTTCTCCTGTTTGTTTTTTTACACAGAGCAGTTGAGAACACATTACATGGTGAGCAGAGAATGGCGGAAGCAGATGCTGAGTTTGAATCTGATGGCACTAGCAAAGATGAGAATGAAGGTGACGAGAATACTGGATGGACAACAGTCACTGAAGGACAGATAAAGTGAGCTCAAATCACAGTTAAAGCAACATCTAGTAAGCCTACTGCTCATGGATTTTTTGTATAATGTATTGTGCTGTCCTAAGACAAATACTTCAACTAGGCCTACTTCACAGTTTGTAGTAGCAGCGTGGTTTAAGGATAAGAAGATGTACCTGGGAGATCCTTTTGATGTTAAATGGTGAAGAATCTGTTGGGTAAAGTGGAATCTTTGAGGCTGACGAGAACTGGAATTCTGTATTTTTTATGTGTGTCGGCAGAACAAAAGGAGTATGCGTTGCGCCTCACCAGAATCAAGGAGAAAGAGGTGACTGCCATCGGAGCAGAGCACCGATGAAGGGTGTTTTTTCTGGAGTCTCTGTGGAAGTTGGGGCGGAGAAGACCAATATGAAAATGTCTGGAGTGTAGTTGGGGAGCGACGATTGATGTTTATTTTCACTGGAAAGAAGATAGAGAGTACGTCTGTATTATTGTTCTTTTATGAGGAGTTTGGATATGTGAGTTACCCTGTGAGGGCATTTGTACCCAGCTTACTGCAGTGTTCCAAATGCAAAGCATTTGGGCATGTGTCAAGTGTTGCAGAGAGTATGACTTGAGTGATTATTTTGTTGCAGAAGATGATGATGTTGAATATCGCAATTGTGGTGGGAAGCATGCACATGAGCATGGCCCCTGGAAGATGTTTAGTGGTGGGGGTGCTGAAAATGTTCTGTCCCTGCGCTGCTGACGGCTATTTTGGTCTGCTCATACAGGAGTAGTAAAGGCCCAGTTTAATTATATATTTTTTTATTATTATGATTCATCAGGGGGTGCCGCAGCACCCTCAGCCCCCCTACTTCCTGCAGCTATGCACATGAGTTCCCTGAATGTCCTGTAAGGGTGGGGGCAGAGATTGCTTGGATAAAATGCTGTTCAGCATTTCTCCAATGCAGAGGCAGCGAAAAAAAAGTTTTAATAATGTTCTAGTGGGTCAGTTGCTGTGGAGACACTGCAGTCCAGTGCTGTGGGTGCCGTTCTCAAAGTGCAGGATCCAGATCAAATCAAATCAAATGTTATTAGTCACAATGCAAATAGTCTGGGTAGCCATTTGATTAGGTGTTCAGGAGTCTTATGGCTTGGGGGTAGAAGCTGTTTAGAAGCCTCTTGGACCTAGACTTGGCGCTCCGGTACTGCTTGCCCTGTGGTAGCAGAGACGACAGTCTATGACTAGGGTGGCTGGAGTCTTTGACAATTTTTATGGCCATCCTCTGACAACACCTGATGTAGAGGTCCTGGATGGCAGGAAGCTTGGCCCCAGTGATGTACTGGGCCGTATGCACCACCCTGTGGTGCCTTGCAGTCCGAGGCACCACACATTTTATTTGTCACATGCGCCGAATACAACACCTTACAGTGAAATGCTTACTTACAAGCCCTTAACCAACAATGCAGTTAAAAAACATTTTTTATAAAAAATGAAAAATAACAGTCACAAATAATTAAAGAGCAGCGGTAAAATAAAAATAGCGAGGCTATATACAGGGGTTAGAGGTACAGAGTCAATGTGCGGGGGCACCGGTTAGTTAAGGTAATTGAGGTAATATGTACATGTAGGTAGAGTTAAAGTGACTAGATAATAAATAGAGAATAGCAGCAGCGTAGGGGGGCAATGCAAATAGTAGCCATTTGACCAGCTGTTCAGGAGTCATGGGTTGGGGGAAGAAGCCTTTTGGACGTAGACTTGGCGCTCCGGTACCGCTTGCCTTGCGGTCCGAGGCCGAGCAGTTGCCATACCAGGCAGTGATGCAACCAGTCAGGATGCTCTCAATGGTGCAGCTGTAGAACTTTGAGGATCTGAGGACCCATGCCACATGTTTTCAGTCTCCTGTGCGGGAATAGGCTTTGTCGTGCCCTCGATTGTCTTGGTGTGTTTGGACCATGATAGTTTGTTGGTGAAGTGGACACCAAGGAACTTGAAGCTCTCAACCTGCTCCACTTCATCCCCGTCGATGAGAATGGGGGTGTGGCCGGTCCTCTTTTTCCAGTAGTCCACAATCATCTCCTTTTTTTTGATCACATTGAGGGAGAGTTTGTTGTCCTGGCACCACTCGGCCAGGTCTCTGACCTCCTCCCTATAGGCTGTCTCATTGTTGTCGGTGATCAGGCCTACTACTGTTGTGTCATCGGCAAACTTAATGATGGTGTTGGAGTCATGCCTGGCCATGCAGTCATGAGTGAACAGGGAGTACAGGAGGAGACTGAACACGCACCCCTGAGGGGCCCCTGTGTTGAGGATCAGCGTGGCAGATGTGTTGTTACCTACCCTTACCACCTAGGGGTGGCCCGTCAGGAAGTCCAGGATCCAGTTGCAGAGGGAGGTGTTTAGTCCCAGGGTCCTTAGCTTAGTGATGAGCTTTGAGGGCACTATGGTGTTGAACGCTGAGCTGTAGTCAATGAATAGCATTCTCACATCGGTGTTCCTTTTGTCCAGGTGGGAAACGGCAGTGTGGAGTGCAATAGAGATTGCATCATTTGGGGATCTGTTGAGGCGGTATGCAAATTAAAGTGGGTCAGAGCCGATGTAGTACGATTTAATCTTAGTCCTGTATTGACACTTTGCCTGTTTGATGGAGGAGGGCATTCGTCGGAGGGCATAGCAGGATTTCTTATAAGTTTCCGGGTTAGAGTCCCGCTCCTTGAAAGCGGCAGCTCTACCCTTTAGCTCAGTGCGACTGTTGCCTGTAATCCATGGCTTCTGGTTGGGGTATGTACGTACGGTCACTGTGGGGACGACGTCATCGATGCACTTATTGATGAAGCCAATGACTGATGTGATGTACTCCTCAATGCCATCGGAGGAATCCCGGAACATATTCCAGTCTGTGCTAGCAAAACAGTCCTGTACCTTAGCATCTGCTTCATCTGACCATTTTTTAAATTGATCTAGTCACTGGTGCGTCCTGCTTTAATTTTTGCTTGTAAGCAGGAATCAGTAGGATATCATTATTTTCAGATTTGCCAAATGGAGGGTGAGGGAGAGCTTTACATGCGTCTCTGTGTGTGGAGTAAAGGTGATAGAAATTTGGTTTAAGTTTCCCTGCATTAAAGTCCCCGGCAACTAGGAGCGTCGCCTCTGGGTGAGCGTTTTCCTGTTTGCTTATGGTGGAATACAGCTCATTCAATGCTGTCTTAGTACCAGCCTCTGATTGTGGTGGTATGTAAACAGTTGCGAAAAATGCAGATGAAAACTCTCTAGGTAGATAGTGTGGTCTACAGCTTATCATGAGATACTCTACCTCAGGCGAGCAATAGCTTGAGACTTCCTTAGATATTGTGCACCAGCTGTTATTTACAAAATACATAGTCCGCCACCCTTTGTCTTACCAGAAGCCGCTGTTCTATCCTGCCGGTGCAGCGTATAACCAACCAACCAGTATGTTGATAGTGTCGTCATTCAGCCACGACTCCGTGAAGCATAAGATATTACAGTTTTGAATGTCCCGTTGGTAGTTTAATCTTCCACGTAGGTCATCTATTTCATTGTCCAAAGATTGCACGTTTGCTAGCAGAATGGAAGGAAGTGGGGGTTTATTTGATCGCCTACGAATTATCAGAAGGCAGCCCGCCCTCTGGACCCTTTTTCTCCACCTCCTCTTCATGCAAATCACGGGGATCTGGGCCTGTTCCCGAGAAAGCAGTATATCGTTCACGTCGGGCTCATCAGACTCATGAAAAGAAAAAAGGATTCTGCCAGTCCGTGGTGAGTAATCACGGTCCTGATGTTCAGAAGTTATTTTCGGTCATAAGAGACTGTAGCAGCAACATTATGTACAAAATAAGTAAAAAAATATGTTACAAACAACGCAAATAAACAAACAACAAAATACAATCGGTTGGGGGCACGTAAAACGTCTGCCTTCTCTGGCACCATTGTCATGAAGGAAGTAGATATTTTGGCATTTATTGCTATGGTGATAAACTGCAGATGTAGATTAGGCGGCCCCCTATGGCGTCAGACTGACAAGGGCAGCATTTTCTGAACTAAACTGACCAAGACTCACCTCCAACAACACATAAAACTTCACATAACTCTGCTCAAAAACAATGACAAATTATATCAACCACTGGCATAGGGGCTTTTTAAGTGAGCGCTGATGCCACCCTGTGGCATAAGCAGTGCCCACTTTGTAAAGCAGTGCCCACTTTGCAAAATATTTATCGCCTCTCCGGGGTGCTGTTGGAGCGACGCATCGTTGCGGCGCTCTCCCAACATTCAAAAAAAAAATCTAACATAAATCATGTAGCAGATATAGCATATATCTGTAGAAAGAGTATGTGGCCTTTTCTGTAGCCTACAGGCTGTAGATAAAATGTATGACAATGTAATGAGACAGACAGTTTTTAGGACAATCAGGCCTAAGTAGGGCTCTGAGTGTGTTTTGAGGGACTGAGGGTTTTACGTTTTTGTTTTGTATTTAGTTTTTTGGGGACATTTGAGTGAATTCCATTTTACGTTTTGGATATCCCTTTTTTTATTTGTCATCCGGGATCATTGGGACATCCCTACTCTAACCTTAACCATAAACCTAACCCTAATCTTAACCTTTTTCAATTTCAAATTCAGTGAGTGTAGGGACGTTCCAATGAACCAGATAGCACGGAACCTTTTCTAATTTCCAGCATCCAGTAGTGGGCGGCAATACACCGTTTGCCCTAAAACATCACAGGAGAAGAAGAATCGTTTCCACTAGTTACCATGAAAACAACCAGTTTTAGTCTTAATTTAAGTTTATGTTTTGGCATAAGGTTAGCCGCGTGGTTAGGTTGAAGGATAGGTTTAAAATCCCATTTTAAGAAGATAAATTGTAGAAATAGGCATGGTTTATGACTTTGTGGATGTGGTAACTAGTGACGAACGACATCTACGTAACTTATGACGTTACTGTCTTTGGTCACGTGACTCCTCCGAAGGAGCAGCATGGCGGACATATATACGCAACCTCAAAACAAACTCCTGCAATTATACACTTAGCAAACCACGAAAACCGTGCGACAGGCCTAGGCCACGTCCGCCTGAGTACACTGCAACATGGACGAGGATAATAAACTTCAGTTCCCGTCCCTTCCTGCGTCAAAGGATGACCTATTGGTAAGCGCTAGCATGCAAGCTAACAAAATCTTTCTGGTTAGCTAGCAAATGTCATGAACAACTTAGCTAACTTGCGAGTATACTCAAAAACAGCCCTTAACATGAACAACTTAGTCTAATAAAATGTAATCTCACTCGCTAAATCGGACTTTTAGCTAAATGTAATCATGTCTGAAGCATTTTTCAAATTCTCTTGAATCACATTTCTGATCAAATTATGTTTTCCGTTAGCTACCTAGCTAATTTACCTAGCTAGTTTGCTAACTACCTAACCACATATCGCCAGTCGAAAGAGTTCAGCTAGCTGTCCTATTGGCAAGTGTAGCTTATGCTCGCTACAATAACACATCCGGGTAGGGGTATCTTGTGGCAGATGACTACTGACCGGGTAAGAGAACGAACTAACCAGTCAGTTAACACATTCCATTGATTTTCTGATCTATTCCACAGGACTGGGCGTATCCAATGAGAAGAGAGATGCAGGTACCGTTAGCTAGTTGCCCTTTTTGTCCCCAAAATGGAATTATTGTAAGGGGCACCAAAAGTGACTGCTGCTGAGTGATATTAGTTATAATAGCTAAATCATGTAATCTCATAATAATGTACCTAAAACCTGTTCATCTGTTGTTTTAGGAGATTCTACCAGGTCTGTTTTTAGGTCCCTACTCAGCTGCTATGAAAAGCAAGGTAATTTGGTATCCCGTAAATCTGCTGGGGTGGCTATTCTTATCTGCTGAGGGCAGGTGTGGGTGTAGGCATTTGTTCCAGACCAGTCATGCGGAAACCGTTTACTGTTTAAGAACCAAACGGAATGAAACTACCCAAATATTTAACCTTTTTTTAGCTAGACAAGTCAGTTAAGAACAAATTCTTATTTACAATGACGGCCTACCCCAGCCGAACCCGGACGACGCTGGGCCAATTGTGCGCCGCCCTATGGGACTCCCAATCACGGCCCGGATGTGATGCAGCCTAGATTCGAAACAGGTACTGCAGTGACGCCTCTTGCACTGAGATGCAGTGTCTTAGTCCACTCCGCCACAAGTAACGCTAATTTGCAATAGACAAAACGTTTTGCAACAGAATTGGCGTAATGATTACACCCCTGATTCAACCTGTCAAAGTCTTGACTATAGACTGGGTTTAGTTGATTACTAGAAGCAGATGTGTTTCTGCTTGGCTAGATCAAAAGCCAGAACCCACACCCACAGAACCTACGTTGGTCATCGAAACATTGAAGGTCCTCAGCACGGTTTTCCTATAGCGATGGAACTAATGCTTACGAGTGTTTTAATGATCCTACAACGGCCGAATAACAAATTACGTGTGTCGTTGGAGCATGTGTTGATACTGATAGGATCGACAGAAAGGCAGGGCTGCTCTCTGATCAGCCTTCTCCATTCAAATCTTACCATGAAATTATAATTATTCCACAATACTAACGACGGATCAGCTCCTAGAGAGATGATTTTGGGAAACCGGGCCCTGGACTATAAAATAACAACATACTGTAGAATCTCAAAAAGTGAACTCAACTCTTTTGTTCTCTTTTAGCTTTCCGTCCTTGAAAGACAGGGGATAACGCACATGGTGTGTGTCCGCCAAGATATCGAGGCCAATTTTATAAAGCCCAACTTCCCACATAAATTTAGGTAAGCGACAAACTGAGAACAGGTACTTGTGGTGTTTATAACTCAGCCAATGACATCTCTCACTTAATATATCAGCTAATTAATGTGGCCTGCTTTCTTCTGTTTGTAGATACCTTGTTTTAGATATTGCTGACAATCCTGTGGAAAACATAATTCGATATTTCCCTATGGTGAGTTTCAGCATGAGTGTGGTGGATAATGTTACATAGTATTGCAGTCGGTCAATAAAAAAAGTGGTCAGCTGAAGCAGATGCTTAGCTACAGGACTGTTTTGCTAGCACAGACTGGAATATGTTCCGGGATTCTTCCGATGGCATTGAGGAGTACACCATATCAGTCACTGGCTTCATCAATAAGTGCAATTGAAGTCGGAAGTTTAAATACACTTAGGTTGGAGTCATTAAAACTCGTTTTTCAACCACTCCACTCCAAACTATAGTTTTGGCAAGTCTACTTTGTGCATGACAAGTCATTTTTCCAATAATTGTTAACAGACAGATTAGATTATTTCACTTATACTTCACTGTATCACAATTCCAGTGGGTCAGAAGTTTACATTCAATAAGTTGACTGTGCCTTTAAACAGTTTAGAACATTCCAGAAAATGATGTAATGGCTTTAGAAGCTTCTGATAGACTCATTGACATCATTTGAGTCAATTGGAGGTGTACCTGTGGATGTATTTCAAGGCCTACCTTCAAACTCAGTGCCAAACAATAGTATGCAAGTATAAACACCATTGGACCACGCAGCCGTCCTACCGCTCAGGAAGGAGACATGTTCTGTCTCCTAGAGATGAACGTACTTTGGTGCAAAAAGTGCAAATCAATCCCAGAACAATAGCAAAGGAACTTGTAAAGATACTGGAGGAAACGGGTACAGAAGTATACATCCACAGTAAAACGTGTCCTATATCGACATAACCTGAAATGCCGCTCAGCAAGGAAGAAGCCACTGCTCCAAAACCACCATAAAAAAAGCCAGACTACGGTTTGCTACTTCACATGGGGACAAAGATCGTACTTTTTGGAGAAATGTCCTCTGGTCTGTTGAAACAAAAAAATAACTGTTTGGCCATAATGACCATCGTTATGTTTGAAGGAAATGGGGGGGATGCTTGCAAGCTGAAGAACACCATCCCAACCGTGAAGCACAGGGGTGGCTGCATCATGTTGTGGGGGTGCTTTGCTGCAGGAGGGACTGGTGTACTTCACAAAATAGATGGCATCATGAGGAAGTAAAATTATGTTGATATATTGAAGCAACATCTCAAGACATCAGTCAGGAAGTTAAAGCTTGGTCGCAAATGGGTCTTCCAAATGGACAATGACCCCAAGCATACTTCCAAAGTTGCGGCAAAATGGCTTAAGAACAACAAAGTCAAGGTATTGGAGTGACCATCACAAAGCCCTGACCTCAAGCCTATAGAAAATGTGTGGGCAGAACTGAAAAAGCGTGTGTGAGCAAGGAGGTCTAGAAACCTGACTCAATTACACCAGCTCTGTCAGGAGTAATGTGCCAAAATTCACCCAACTTATTGTGGGAAGCTTGAGGAAGGCTGCCCAAAACATTTGACCCAAGTTAAACAATTTAAAGGCAATGCTACCAAACACTCAATTAGTATATGTAAACTTCTGACCCACTGAGAATGTGATGAAAGGAATAAAAGCTGAAATAAATCTTTCTCTACTATTATTCTGACATTTCACATTCGTAAAATTAAGTGGTGATCATAACTGACCTAAGAAAGGGAATTTTTACTAGGATTTGGAATTGTGAAAAACTGAGTTTAAATGTATTTGGCTAAGGTGTATGTAAACTTCCGACTTCAACTGTACATACCCCAACCAGAAGCCATGGATTACAGGCAACATCCGCACTTAGCTAAAGGGTAGAGCTGCCGCTTTCAAGGAGTGGGACTCTAACCCGGGAAGCTTATAATAAATCCCGGTATACCCTCTGAAGAACCATCAAACAGGCAAAGCGTCAATACTGGAATAAGATCGAATCGTACTGACGGATTACCAGGACGTGTATTCCGAGCATGCGCTGACCAACTGGCAAGTGTCTTCATTGACATTTTTAATCTCTCCCCGAGTCTGTAATACCAACTTGTTTCAAGCAGACCACCATAGTCCCTGTGCCCAAGAACACTAAGTTAACCTGCCAAAATGACTACCGACCCATAGCACTCACGTCTGTAACCATGAAGTGCTTTGAAAGGCCAGTCATCGCTCACATCAACACCATTATCCCAGAAACCCTAGACCCACTCCAATTTGCATACCGCCCTAACAGATCCACAAATGATGTAATTTCTATTGCACTCCACACTGCCCTTTCCCACCTGGACAAAAATAACACTGATGTTAGAATGCTATTCATTGACTACAGCTCAGCGTTCAACACCATAGTGCCCTCAAAGCTCATCACTAAGCTAAGGACCCTGGGACTAAACACCTCCCTCTGCAACTGGATCCTGGACTTCCTGATGGGCCACCCCCGGGTGGTAAGGGTAGGTAACAACACATCTGCCACGCTGATCCTCAACATGGGGGCCCCTCAGGGGTGCGTGCTCAGTCTCCTCCTGTACTCCCTGTTCACTCATGACTGCATGGCCAGGCACGATTCCAACACCATCATTAAGTTTGCCGATGACACAACAGTAGTAGGCCTGATCACCGACAACAATGAGACCGCCTATAGTGAGGAGGTCAGAGACCTGGCCGAGTGGTGCCAGGACAACAAACTCTCCCTCAATGTGATCAAGACAAAGGAGATGATTGTGGACTACTGGAAAAAGAGGACCGGCCACACCCCCATTCTCATCGACGGGGCTGAAGTGGAGCAGGTTGAGAGCTTCAAGTTCCTTGGTGTCCACTTCACCAACAAACTATCATGGTCCAAACACACCAAGACACACACCATGGGTCCTCAGATCCTCAAAGTTTTACAGCTGCACCATTGAGAGCATCCTGACTGGTTGCATCACTGCCTGGTATGGCCTGCTCGGCCTCTATACCAGGCGGTGTCCGAGGAAGGCCCTGAAAATTGTCAGACTCCAGCCACCCTAGTCATAGACTGTTCTCTCTGCCTGCCCTGCCCTGTCATGTTATTGTTAAAGGCCTAAATGTATATATTTTTCTCTCCACAGATTAAAGAATTTATTGATGGCTGTTTAGCCAGTGGAGGTAATAAACATTTCTTTAATTGAATAGTATCTTGTCTTTAGAATTTAGTTGCAATAAACTGTGTGCGTACAACTGTGTGCGGGTACTTTTACTTCAATGTTACAGTTCTTGTACCCTGCACCTTGAGAATTGTTGGAATTTGCAGTACTATACAGTACTTTTGAACTCTTTACAATATACACTACCGTTCAAAAGTTTGGGGTCACTTAAATGTCCTTGTTTTTGAAAGAAAAGCTAAAAATGTTGTCCATTAAAAGACCATCAAATTGATCAGAAATACAGCGTAGACATTGTTAATGTTGTAAATGCTGTACCTTTCCCTTCACAGAACAGAGCAAACTGGCTCTAACTAGAATAGAAAGAGGAGTGGGAGGTCCCAGTGCACAACTGAGCAAGAGGACAAGTACATTAGTGTCTAGTTTGAGAAACAGACGCCTCACAGGTCCTCAACTGGCAACTTCATTAAATAGTACCCGCAAAACACCAGTCTCAACGTTAACAGTGAAGAGGCGAATCTGGGATGCTGGCCGTCTAGGCAGAGTTCCTCTGTCCAGTGTCTGTGTTCTTTTGCCCATCTTTTCTTTTTATTGACCAGTCTGAGATATGGCTTTTTCTTTGCAACTCTGCCTAGAAGGCCAGCATCCCGGAGTCGCCTCTTCACTGTTGATGTTGAGACTGGTGTTTTGCGGGTACTATTTAATGAAGCTGCCAGTTGAGGACTTGGGAGGCATCTGTTTCTCAAACTAGACGCTCTAATGTACTTGTCCTCTTGCTCAATTGTGCATTGGGGACTCCCACTCTTTCTATTCTGGTTAGGGCCAGTTTGCGCTGTTCTGTGAAGGGACTAGTACACGGCGTTGTACCAGCTCTTCAATTTCTTGGCCATTTCTCGCATGGAATAGCCATCATTTCTCAGAACAAGAATAGACTGATGAGTTTCAGAAGAAAGTTATTTGTTTCTAGCCATTTTGAGCCTGTAATCGAACGCACAAATGCTGATGCTCCAGATATTCAACTAGTCTAAAGGCCAGTTGTATTCCTCCTTTAATCAGAACTACAGTTTTCAGCTGTGCTACCATAATTGCAAAAAGTGTTTTTCTAATGATCAATATTAGCCTTTTTAAAATGATAAACTTGGATTAGCTAACACAACATGCCATTGGAACACAGGAGTGATGGTTACTGATATTGGGCCTCTGTACGCCTATGTAGATATGCCATAAAAAATCAGCTGTTTCCAGCTACACTAGTCAATAACAACATTATCAATGTCTACACTTTCTGATCCATTTGTTGTTTTAATGGACCAAATATTAGCTTTTCTTTCAAAAACAAGGGAATTTATAAGTGACCCCACTTATATCTTGACTCTGTCCTTGTCTTGTTCACATAGGAAAGGTACTAGTTCATGGAAACGCAGGGATATCAAGAAGGTTTGTCACATCTCATGTTATCGATTTGATTTTGAATAGATCCATAGTGTTTGAAAATACTCTTCTTGCCTGCTTGTCTATTGATCATGCTTGATCTTCCTGTTAGACCAGTATTACTCTCAATCACACTTGTCTTGTCCTTTCAGCGCTGCCTTAGTTATTGCATACCTTATGGAGACATTTGGCATAAAGTACAGGTAAGACCATTCAACCAACCAAGCAGGTATAATTTATTGCACAGACACTGTCCAGATGCATTGTGACCAAATATCTAGTAAAATGTCCTTCTGAAATGTGCTGGTTCTTCTACAGGGATGCTTTCAACCACGTTCAGGAGAGGAGATTCTGCATCAACCCTAACGTGGGCTTTGTGCATCAATTACAGGTAGGGTCCTGTGTATCAAGTCGTGAACTCATAATCTTTCAAACAGCTCTGATCACTGAGATTACATGAGGCATATTCAATGGTTTTCAACTTTACAAATGTGGCAGATGGATGTCTGCTTGATACGAGACATTTCTGTCTGAATGGTTTGTAAATGCTGCGCTCTCCATCTCTTGATGACGGGTTTTCTAGGAATATGAAGCGATCTACTCAGCTAAACTAACCATCAAGATGATGTCACCAATACAGCTGGGCAGATCGTTCTCCCTGCATGCTGGAATGCCAGGTCAGTGTGTGCATCTTCCATTCAGGTTACAGGAACCTGGGCTCATTCCACACTTACCAGACACGTTTGTGTCACCATGGGTGCATTTTAAGATGACTTACCAACGGCCTAGAATGCCCTCGATTGCAGTCGGCGGAGGTTCTTGTGTACAGACAACACATTTAGTGGTTTTCCAACCGCAAAGCTCATATAGCAACAGGGCAGCATCAAAATAGCCACCGTTTTAGTTAGAGAAGAGTTTATTGTGACATTCTACCACCCTACATCGTCCAACAACACATTTAAAAACACTCACAAACGAAATATCATATTGCGGTGAGAGGTCTCTCAAATATCACATTCGTTTGGATCCACTATAGCAGGGGTACTCAAGTACTATTTGAGAAGTTCCGGTCACACACCTTTCCTAGGTGGCAGACCCCCACCTCGAAACCCATTTGACCCAAACTGTTCACAGCCCTCTTGGCGGAGATAGAATTTTTCATTTTAAAGCTAATTTCCCGCAATTCTACACATTTTCCATGCCCTATGAGAGTTTATATGATATCGGGTTGAAGTCCGACTGCGGTCTGCCAGTAGAGTATATGGGGGCACTACAGCTTATAAATCGTGGCAAATTATTCTTATTCAGGTTCACGTAGGTCAAGCTAAACACCCTAATTAATGATTGGGGGACAATTGTGCTTTCCACAATAGCTGCAGGGTGCAGTGGATGAGGAGCAACTGCAGAGACTTGAATCAAAACTTAAATCAAAACGGCATCACCGCCAATCATGTGGTTTATGCAGTCGACATGTAGGCTCAACTTTTATCCCCATGTTACAATATGCATTGAAAGAAGTTGATCAGCAACTGAGCAGAATTGATGCTCTCAAAAGTGCCCAAAAACAAGTGGTTCTTTCCCATGAAATTCAGGTGTTTACACAAAGTTTATTAAAGGGATACTTCGGTAATTTCCTACTTACCCAGATTCAGACAAACTCACAGATACCATTTTTATGGCTCTGCGTGCAGTTTGAAAAAAATGTAAGGTAGCATATTGTCCCGAAGTATCCCTTTTTAAGTTCACCACCAGTCACTGCTGTCTTTCCCTTTCTTTATTTCTGGATGTTTGACCCTGTGAATGTCTGTACTTCGCAGGCAGCCTGAAACGAAGCCTGGAGGAAGACGAGGACTTCGGGGGAATGCAGGTCACTGCTGCACAGAACGGATAGGTTTATTATGCAGATAGCGGTGTCTTTGCATACAGTGCACTCTTCTTTTTTTTTTCTTCTTTTTTTTTTTTTAACAAACATTTTTATTGGGATTAAAAATGTAAATATTTCAATTTTTCTAACGGGGAAGGGTGGGGGATTGGGTTCGCTTCCTGACGTCTGAGACCAAAGGGAGGGGGGTACAGTTTCATAAGTGATTATTATTTTTTGCTGTATGCACTGATGTTTTTTGCAGTTTTATACTATTTAAAGCATTTTGCATTTTCAGCGGGACAGTATTGCAATAATGCACTTTTGATACTTGAATTGTTATTTCTCGCCAGAAGGTGGCAGTTGGCGTAAGGGACAGTAATAGAATGTCAATGCCCTATAGAGAGATGGAGGCCCACATTTGGGATTTGGGAGTGTTGGACAGAGATCAGGCTTAAAATGTGATGGTATTTAAGTGAAAGGGAGAGAAAGCTTGCCAGAGAATTAACGACCCACTGCTCAATAAACAGACTGCTAACATGTCTGTTGTACTGTCATTTCTAGATTATCAAGTTAACGTAAAAGTCAATGCACCCAAGTAGTGTAAGTCAGGTTTTTGTATTTCGAGCAATAGACAAAGTAACAACCAGTCGAATGTTAAAGTATTTATTTGCATTTTACATAGAATGTATTCTTATAATTAAATTATCAAATACAAATGTCTCCAGTTATGACTAATAGTTTAAAAAACTAAGGTTGAATAAATAAGCTTTCACTACAATTACATTTAATTTACCCCACACAAATATACATGGCAATTCTTTGATATCTGATACCAAATGTACTGTAGCTATGTATTTTATGCGACAGAATTTCCTCTTGATTACAAACTTCCTGAGGGCTGATGCAACCCATGTCAAATCAAATTGTATTTGTCACATGCGCCGGATACAACCGGTGTACAGTCGTGGCCAAAAGTTGAGAATGAAACCAATATTAATTTTCACAAAGTCTGCTGCCTCAGTTTGTATGATGGCAATTTGCATATACTCCAGAATGTTATGAAGAGTGATCAGATGAATTGCAAAGTCCCTATTTGCCATGCAAATGAACTGAATCCCCAAAAAACATTTTCACTACATTTCAGCCCTGCCACAAAAGGACCAGCTGACATGTCAGTGATTCTCTTGTTAACACAGGTGTGAGTGTTGACAAGGCTGGAGATCCCTCTCATGCTGATTGAGTTTGAATAACAGACTGGATGCTTCAAAAGGAGGGTGGTGCTTGGATTCATTGTTCTTCCTCTGTCAATCATGGTTACCTGCAAGGAAACACGTGCCGTCATCATTGCTTTGCACAAAAAGGGCTTCACAGGCAAGGATATTGCTGCCAGTAAGATTGCACCTAAATCAACCATTTATCGGATCATCAAGAACTTCAAGGAGAGCGGTTCAATTGTTGTGAAGAAGGCTTCAGGGCGCCCAAGAAAGTCCAGCAAGCGCCAGGACCGTCTCCTAAAGTTGATTCAGCTGCGGGATTGGGGCACCGCCAATACAGAGCTTGCTCGGGAATGGCAGCAGGCAGGTGTGAGTGCATCTGCACGCACAGTGAGGCAAAGACTTTTGGAGGATGGCCTGGTGTCAAGAAGGGCAGCAAAGAAGCCACTTATCTCCAGGAAAATCATCAGAGACAGACTGATATTCTGCAAAAGGTACAGGGATTGAACTCCTGAGGACTGGGGTAAAGTCATTTTCTCTGATGAATCCCCTTTCCGATTGTTTGGGGCATCTGGAAAAAAGTTTGGCCGGAGAAGACAAGATGAGCTCTACCATCAGTCCTGTGTCATGCCAACAGTAAAGCATCCTGAGACCATTCATGTGTGGGGTTGCTTCTCAGCTAAGGGAGTGGGCTCACTCACAATTTTGCCTAAGAACACAGCCATGAATAAAGAATGGTACCAACACATCCTCCGAGAGCAACTTCTCCCAACCATCCAGGAACAGTTTGGTGACGAACAATGCCTTTTCCAGCATGATGGAGCACCCTTCCATAAGGCAAAAGTGATAACTAAGTGGCTCGGGGAACAAAACATAGATATTTCCATGGCCAGGAAACTCCCCAGACCTTAATCACATTGAGAACCTGTGGTAAATCCTCAAGTGGCGGGTGGACAAACAAAACCCCACAAATTCTGACAAACTCCAAGCTTTGATTATTCAAGAACGGGCTGCCATCAGTCAGGATGTGGCCCAGAAGCTAATTGACAGTATGCCAGGGCGGATTGCAGAGGTCTTGAAAAAGAAGGGTCAACACTGCAAATATTGACAAAGATAAAATGGCGCCTAGAGTGCAAAAGGACATTTAAAACCGAAGGACTCATGGATGACATGTTGATATACTGTAACTTCTGGCATTAAAATGGGGTATAATGTGGATGTTGCTGTAACATACAGTGTGTAAAGGTAACCATGGTCATGTTTGTACTCTACAGTCTATGTTTTTCATCATGGGGAATGTGAAACTGTCTTCCGGACAAGAAAAACATGCTGTGAACACTTATGAGTAAGTCTCAGGTTTATATCATGTGAATATTGCTATGCTGAATCCTTTCAATCAACGGAGTGACACTGTCCGGCCATTAGAGCCCACCTTCTGTTAGTCTCCCTATAAATTAGAGGACTTACTAACCAGAAATTAGATCAAGTTCCACAAGGCGAGGCCACGCACGTGGGACGAATGATCCCATCTCCTTAGAAGCCAAAAACACTTATCGAGGAAGCCTTATCCAACTCACCTGAGAGGAACTTTGCCGAACAACACACTCTTCTCACTCACGTCGAACCACTAAGTTTTATCTTTACCTAAGGGGACCCGAACATTCCAGTGCACCCTAGTCCCTTAACAAACTTTATCTCGTTGTGTCTATGTAAAAGTGGTGGCTGTAACTGGTTATTGTAAGACTTTTAGTTGGAATTACATATCAATGAGCAATACTGTCCTGACACTGTCCACAGTGGGTGTTAATCTGTAACCGGGCTGGTCTACCTCTAGTTAGGGAGCCTATAGTTTCACGGCTGTGAAACTATACTGATGTAGTCTCTCCTTCACTTTTCCTGTTCTCACAAATAATAATTTCCAATTCTCCAAAGTCCTGTTAAAGTGTTATCATATTTGCATGTGAGTAGGCTACATAAGCCGATTCAATTGATCTGCATCGAAGTGCATATCGAGCAACTGGGTTCTTGAAGTCTGAGAGCTTGACGACTATTCAGAATGATAATATAGTAAATTGATTGTTGATTAATTAAGACTATTGTTGATTTAGGATGAATTATGACGGTTAATGATAACTACTGATAAAGTTAATTCAAAGGTTCTCTCTATATCAATACCCTTAATGATGCCCTTCTTAGATTAATTTCGATAGGATAACCAAATTAAATAGATAAATTAATTATTCCCATAAAGAATCAGTAAATGATCTTCTTTTTTTTGTTGTTGTTGAATTTTTACCCACTTTTTCTCCCCAATTTCGTGGTATCCAATTGTTAGTAGTAGGTAAAATAAAAAATAAATAGCATTCTGACTATGTTACCGTGTCTCCCAGGTCCACGCCTGCCTTGTAAGATTATCTTTGTAAGGAGCAGCATGGACACACAGTTACTGGAATTTGTCTCCTCTCCTCCTATTGATTTTTCGGGGGCATTTACATGAACAAAAGAGACATACAAGCCATTTCTAATGATTTTATCCTCCATGCATTAGAGGTCAGGAGACAGGAAGAGGACGTGAGGAGGTAGATAAGTCAACTATGGGGGGGATTCAGAGATAGAAATGGCCCTCAGTGATTCCTCAGTGTCTCTGGAGCTGTTATTGACAACTCTGGATCAGATGGGTAATGTGTTAGGCTAAGGAAGTGGATGTGCAAGTGCTAGATCGGCTTTTTTTTAGCTCGATGCTCTTTGGGAAAAAATGGATTATCATAGCTGTATACGGTAGTTAAACTGTATTCAGTGACATGTTGATTGTTGTATTCGGAACTCAACAGATTGGCACTTAAATATTGCAGTAATGATTCCACTGGTATATTTGCTAGGAAATAATGTATCAATTGCGGTAGTTTTGGTAACATTATCAATAACAACTTGGAGGTGTTTGTTTTAATCAATCCCAAAGCAACAGTCATTCATGTGTTATTACAGTAATATTTCCATTTAACAGTCATTTTGACTGTAAGTCTGAGTGCTACCACTAACATACCAATCTAAGGATGCCCTCCTGTGATGCATTTCAGTGCAAGAAATCCCCAAAATCCTGTGGCCAAACAATACCTTTCTGGAAAG
The DNA here is from genome assembly GCF_002910315.2 of Salvelinus sp. IW2-2015. Classification (NCBI taxonomy): domain Eukaryota; kingdom Metazoa; phylum Chordata; class Actinopteri; order Salmoniformes; family Salmonidae; genus Salvelinus; species Salvelinus sp. IW2-2015. The sequence continues at coordinate 25,852 of NW_019942555.1, read as the reverse complement.
CATGTGGTCAGTTGAGAACAAATTCTCAATAACGACCTGACCAAGGCAATAAAACACACCCAGAAGACACAATTACATAAGTTCAGACAACAAATCAACAAATATTCAGAAATGAACTGTCACGGTACTCTGATAACAGTTTCCATCTAGCTTATAGGCCATTGCCCCTAGACAGTAGTATCTATACTGTACAACTGCAGACACTCTAGTAACACACATGAATGTACAATATGTACAAGACAAGGGCCACTGGACAATGATGCTCCAGCCACCTTCAGCCATCTCCAGTTACTGGTGAAGAACAACCCCAGTCTTTAATGTGTTAGCCAGCGACACATTGGAGAGGGAGAGCTTAGTATTGAATGGAGCTTGCAGGAAATGGGGGGCGGAAAACTGATACACTGGTTTACATGATTCCAGCACGACGGATCAGTGCATTGAGTGGGAGATACATATTGAGGAGAGATAGTCTGTCTGTGTATTAATGGCTATGGCCATATGCTGGAATGGGAGAGTAGTGAGTCATCCAGGCTGATCCCAATTGATGGGGCCTGGAGGTGTAGCAGGGAGTGTTGCTAGTTTACTTCAACAAGTTAAAATGTAACATATATACACATTTTCTACCAGACCTTGGTTCAAAAAGGGCTTGTTCGCTTTCAAATACTTAGATGTCGGATCTTAATTTGATCCAGTTTGCAACAGCAGGAAAATCATCCGGCAGCAACAGGAAATATCAATTATTATGTGGATTATACTGTCATTAATAGATAATTATTTTAGGGGTTGATACATTTTTTGTTATTGCAAATCAAGTCTGACATTTTTAAGTGGAAATCAGACCTGGGATAACAATAGTTTTAATTTATGATCTTTGGGAAGTAACTATTTTTCCGGGGGAACAAATAGTTACTTTGGAGGTGACTACAACTATTGGAATACAGATCTCAGAAAGTGAATACTTTTCAAAACTATTGGATTGGTTACCTAAACTATTGGAAGGGCTGTATCTGGAACTGCATGTTGATGATAGCAATATAATTAATAGCATACACAACCTCCTATACTATTTCAATATATTTGACAGCCATATTGGATCTACACAATACATTTCTATTTTAACATTTTGTAAATGTCCATGCTCCTGAATATCCATTGCCCCAGGTTGACATAATCAAGTCAAACCAGTTAACCAATTATAATTTGTCCAGATGTATAAATAAGTACATACACAGAAGATCTCTGCTAAACATAGAATCTGATGGTTTATTCCATAGAAATAGAATCAGGGGCGGACTGTGGCAAGAATTCATCCTTGGCCTTTTAGCCCACATAACTGCCTGTGCCTCCAACTTACACCCCCCCACCCTGCACCATCCCCACCACCACCACCCTGGCTGGCCGCCAACCTCCAACCCATCCCCACACATAGACACTACATCCTGACCCTACTGTGATGTATATAATGTGTAATATGGGGATGAAAACTCAAAATGGAATGCATTTCAACTCTATATCTGACATGGTGCAGGTGTCTTTTTTTGGGAGGGGACAATAACCATGTGTGTGAGGTGTATACTTTTGTTTCAAAGTAGATTTGTTTAAGACTACCAAGAATCACTCTGTGTGACCTTGATTTAGCCCACTGCAGTAAAAGGTTACTTAATTAACCAGCTCGTGTTTAAAACAATTACAATATGTAAAAACACACTGGAGATACAACTCACCACAATAACTGTGCCTGTCTTATCTGTCTTATCTGTCTCAGCATCTTCTCTGATGTCACTCTGTGCTTCTTTTGTTCTCTTTATGGCTGTCTGCCTGTCTGCTTAAAGGTGCAATATTCAGAAATTGCTCCGCCATCTTCTGGTTGCTAAAATTCTAATAGTTCGCCTGATTTCAGTTTATTTGACAAAACAAGCAGTCATTGTGTAGAGAATCATTGTACCATCTAAACCATTGTGAAATATATTGTATTTTCAGTAGCTTGAAGCTGGTGTACAAAACCGAAAGTAAAAGACGCAAAAACAAAATTTAAGAGTGAGAAGTATAGAAAGTGTGCACATAGAACATATCTACTGCTTCTTAGACTTACTTTCAATGAGAATGACAGTGACAGATCTATAATTCACATTTCGATGTGAATTTGGTCAGGTCCCACAAAAAGTTACGTATTATTGTCACAATCGTCATAAAGATCGGACCAAGGTGCAGCGTGGTATGCGTACATTCTTCTTCATTTAAAGAAAGAACACTGAACAAACTAACAAAACAACAAAACAAACGAAAACGTGACGCTATATGAATAGTGCAGACAGGCAACTAAACATAGAATAACATCCCACAAACACCAAAGGGAAATGGCTACCTAAATATGATCCCCAATCAGAGACAACGATAAACAGCTGCCTCTGATTGGGAACCATATCAGGCCACCATAAACATACAAATCACCTAGACCTACAAAACCCCTAGACAATACAAAACCCCTAGACAATACAAAAAACTAGCGTACCCATCCTAGTCACACCCTGACCTAACCAACATATAAAGAAAACAGATATCTCAGGTCAGGGGTTGACAATTATAGCTTTAAGCCCTATACGTTATAAAAGCCAAGCTAACAATTTAAGCTATATTGCAAATTAGGGCCTGTCATGTGTTCCCATGAATCAACACCTACCCTAAAGTGTTAATTACTATTACTGGGCTCCAGACTAATATTTTCCCAAGGTGTCACTAGTGCCACTAACTTTTAGAGTTGGTGGCACCAACCCAAATCATGAGTAATCATCTTATAAGGTAATTCATAGTGCTTTATTAAGAAGTGTAATTCATAGACTACTGAGGTACTCAAGAAAAAAGTTGTTTCATCTAACACATCCGAGCAGGAATGCATGACTCAAGATGTTTTTTGCAACCTTATTCAGTGATGGTCATGCATTTTGAGTTCACAATAGGACTATGGTTGCTTTATTTTACTGTCAAAATAGGACTCCAGAATTTAAAATGTTTTATGAGCATTTACTAGGCTAATTAGAAATAAACTAACCACTGCTAGTAGCCATGCATTCATCCAACAGTAAATGTAATGTCATACAATAAAAATATTAAAGTTTAGGCCTATAGGCCTATGCCTCACAATGGCTGGTTGAGAAGAAAAAATTGTAGAAGAAAAAAAAAGATATACCTACAGAAAGCTCAAGTTGAAACTTGTATTAGTCTCATGTAAAGGATACACATGGTATATACACTGTCCAACGAAATGCTTACGTGCAGGTTCCTTCTCGGCAATGCAACATAAGAAATAACATAAACATAAAGTAAATAGCTCAGTAAAATGTTTAACATTTTAGCATAAGTATTTTTTATATCTTTTTTATTGAACCTTTATTTAACCAGGTAAAACCCATTGAGGTTAAAAACCTATTTTGCGAGGGCGACCTGGCATGAAGGCAAAACAGGGAAATAGCAGCGTGTCCATAAAATATTACAGAAAAAATACAAAATACACACAAAAGACAATGTGTCACAAGTTACAGATACAATTGAAGATTAGAAACAACTGCAGTTATCACAAACAGTGTTGTCGATCAGAGTCTTAAAAACAGGCAAGGACGCTAACTCCACTAACTTTTGAAGCATGTTCCAGGATGAAGGGGCATTATGGGAAAAATATTGTTTCCCCTTCTCAGCTCTAGCCTTAGGAACAGACAAGGACAGCAGCGACTGTGAACAAAGACTGTATTGAGTGTCTGATCTGGTCAGTAAAGAACAGAGATACAAAGGGAGTTGTCCCTTTGTACACGAAAAGTGTTCCAGTGCTTTAGCCTCCTAGTGGAGAGAGAGGTCCATTGCACCATAGTATACAAATTACAGTGATGGGTGAGTGATCTAGCATTTGTAATAAATCTTAAAACACCATGATACACTGTGTCCTGAGTTAAGGTACTTGCTGAGGCCTGCATATAGACAATATCACCATAATCCAGCACTGATAAAAAAAAGTGCTTTGAACAAGATCCTTTCTGACTAACATTGAAAAGTAAGATTTGTTAAAAATCACTGTGTTTTTATTGACTTATCGAAGGCCTTCGACACTGTTGACATGCCCTGCTGTTGTATAGACTAAAAAGGTTGATTTAAGTGTTGATGCATTGGATTGGTTTCAAAACGACCTTTGACAGAACAGTGTGTCCGATCCTTTTTACACTGTATATAAATGATATAGGGAAGACTGTTGACTCTGCAAATCTCCAACTTGTTTTTCTGAGACCTCTATCTTAATATAAATAAAATAGTTTTCTTTTAATTGAAACTCTATATAAAGTATATTCAACTACCTTGAGTATTTGAAAAGTTGGTATTTTGAAATACACAACAAAATACAACTATTTTCCACCCAGGTCTGGTGGAAATTACAATATTTAGAAGCCTTCTTAAACCTTGAATATACTATAAGTTAGCATTTCCTGCTGGGCAGGAAAATGTTCATCAACAAAAGAGTGATGAAATGAAGATCCTACATCTGTAAGTTACGCTTGATTGAACATGCAAGGCACAATATTACCAATGGAATAGTTCCAAAATTGTGAATCCGTTTAATCTGGCACTCCAGGCATGCTCAATCAGATGCTTAGTATTTAGAAACAAAACAAATACTAGGATATTTTTTAAACCAGGTCTCTCTCACTCCTGACATACAGTATGATCTTACAGAAGTTCCAAATCATCAAGGATAGTACGCAAATGGCAGACTGTTACACAGTCCATTGTGGTTCTCCTTTGTGCAAGCAAGCAGGACACTCCATGTGTTGTCCGATACATTCAGCTGAGACATTGAAGCCAATCAAAGGAAAACATTTCCTCAGTTTAAACACAGGCCCATTGAATTCCAGGAAATGCATTCTAGGAATCAAAGGAAATAACAACATCCTGTTTGTGTGTTAGTGTTTGCCCTTGGAATGTTGTCACATTCTTAGCTGCACAATAAACAGGTGAACTGCAAAGCAAGTGAAGGGAAGTGCAAAGTAAGAGTGAGGAATTCCCTAATGACACCATCCACTCGACAACTAGTCTCGGAGAAGAACAAGTTTGGGACACTATGCCTATTAAAAGGCAAGACAATGCTCAATGACTCATCGTCAAGCACAGTTATCCTAACCATAGCATTGACTCCTAACGACTAACAGTGCATCATGTCAGTCTGACCATTGATGCCGTGACACTGTCCAAAGCATCTTGGTTGCCGCAGCAGTTGCTGCAATTTGGCGTGCAATCTGATACAGATCAATTGACGGAAAGAGAGAGAGACTGAGCAAAGAGAGAGGCAGAGAGAGAGAGAGAGCTGAGCAGAAGAGTGAAGATCAATGGAGCCAGACTTCCTCTATGATTCAATTTAACTCTCTGTATAATTCACAAAGCAAGGCAACACACTGACTATCCCCTACTGCTGCCTTCCTTTCTGTCCTTCTTTCCATCCTTCTGCCCATTACCGAATGCTCAGTGATAACATCTCCCACACAGAGTAGTATTGATAATAGTAGTGTATGTGAATTCGGAATGGACGTTACATACTCTGGTTAAAATAGACAGATCCCTGATTCTGCGACACTTTACTTAAAGCCTACTGGTTAAAATGAATTGTAAGACTTGTATGAACCCCTTATATTGTCCCCCCCCCGATTCATCTACACAGGCGCATCAATTATTTATAGAGGCCATTGTTATTTGTGCTGTTCATCAGACTCAGATCGAAGCCACTGTAATATGGGGCATATTTGAGCCCCTCCGCCCCTGGTCCGGTCCCTGTGCTGTGCTGCCATGATAAACTGTGCCTGCTTAATGGGCATATTAATGGGCATACTGGGTTTCCACTTTCCACACACATCCTGGGCGAAGCTATTGTACCCTGGTGAGTAGATACAGGCTGTGCTATACAAGCCTGGCAAATTGCAATAACACATATGTTGACTTGCACTCAATAGGTTGTGAAAAGTGGATACATAATTTAACTATTCAGTTTTGTTATTGTTTTATGTATCCAGGAAATGGTGCACTTTGCACAAATGTTTAGGTATATCAAGCACCTTTTTGGGGACAATCTGGGATCCAAACAACAAAACGGTTGAGCTAAATTCATGAGTCATTTATAAGTTATATTCTTCAAGAATCAATCGCTATATATCATTGATTCAAAAGTCCAAAAATGGATGTACCAATCACAGATTGCCCCTTTAATGCTGTAAATTAAATATACAGTTGAAGTCGGAAGTTTACATACACCATAGCCAAATACATTTAAACTCAGTTTTTCACAATTCCTGACATTTAATCGTAGTAAAAATGCCCTGTCTTAGGTCAGTTAGGATCACCACTTTATTTTAAGAATGAAATGTGGAGAGAATGATTTATTTCAGCTTTCATTTCTTTCATCACATTCTCAGTGGGTCAGAAGTTTACATACACTCAATTAGTATTTGGTAGCATTTGCCTTTAAATTGTTTAACTTGGGTCAAACATTTTGGGTAGCCTTCCACAAGCTTCCCACAATAAGTTGGGTGAATGTTGGCCCATTCCTCCTGACAGAGCTGGTATAACTGAGTCAGGTTTGTAGGCTTCCTTGCGCTCACACGCTTTTTCAGTTCTGCCCACAAATTTTCTATAGGATTGAGGTCAGAGCTTTGTGATGGCCACTCCAATACCTTGACTTTGTTGTCGTTAAGCCATTTTGCCACAAAGTATGCTTGGGGTCATTGTCCATTTGGAAGACCCATTTGCTACCAAGCTTTACCTTCCTGACTGATGTCTTGAGATGTTGCTTCAATATATCCACATCATTTTCCTTCCTCATGATGCCATCTATTTTATGATGATGCTGCCACCCCCGTGCTTCACGGTTGAGATGGTGTTCTTCGGCTTGCAAGCCTCCCCCTTTTTCCTCCTAACATAATGATGGCCATTATCGCCAAACAGTTCTATTTTTGTTTTATCAGACCAGAGGACATTTTTCCAAAAAGTATGATCTTTGTCCTCATGTGCAGTTGCAAACCGTAGTCTGTTTTTTTTATGGCGGTTTTGGAGATGTGGCTTCTTCCTTGCTGAGCGGCCTTTCAGGTTATGTCGATATTGGACTCATTATTGTCAGAGGATGGGTGTAGCTGGTGCATGGAAGTCAGGCGCAGAGATAAGTGGACAAAGCACTTTACTCAGGCAATTATTAAAACAGGACGCAATCGTGTCACAAAAAAACAAATGCCCAAAGAACAAGTGAGGCGGCACAAGGTACACACAACCAAGTACAAAGTACCGGCTGCCACAAAGCACGGGTACCAAACAAAACCCGGCGTACACCAGCCGGAAGCGTACCAACCTGACAATAAACAATTTCACACACAGACATGGGGGGAACAAAGGGTTATATACACGACAAGTAATGAGGGAATGTAAACCAGGTGTGTGGGAAAACAAGACAAAACAAATGGAAAATGAAAGGTGGATCGGCGATGGCTAGAAGACCGGTGACGTCGACCGCCGAACACCGAACACCGCCCGAACAAGGAGAGGAACCGACTTTGGCGGAAGTCATGACAGATATAGATACTTTTGTACCTGTTTCCTCCAGCATCTTCACAGGGTGCTTTGCTGTTGTTCTGGGATTGATTTGCACTTTTCGCAACAAAATACGATCATCTCTAGGAGACAGAACGCGTCTCCTTCCTGAGCAGTATGACGGCTGCATGGTCCCATGGTGTTTATACTTGCATACTATTGTTTGTACAGATGAACGTGGTACCTTCAGGCGTTTGGAAATTGCTCCCAAGTATGAGCCAGACTTGTGGAGGTCGACAATTTATTTTCTGAGGTCTTGACTGATTTCTTTTGATTTTCCCATGATGTCAAGCAAAGAGGCACTGAGTTTGAAGGTAGACCTTGAAATACATCCACAGGTACACATCCTATTGACTTAAATGATGTCAATTAGCCTATCAGAAGCTTCTAAAGTCATTACATCATTTTCTGGAATTTTCCAAGCTTTTTAAAGGCACAGTCAACTTAGTGTTTGTAAACTTCTGACCCACTGGAATTGTGATACAGTGAATTATAAGTGAAATAATCTGTCTGTAAACAATTGTTGGAAAAATTACTTGTGTCATGCACAAAGTAGATGTCCTAACCGACTTGCCAAAACTATAGTTTGTTAACAAGAAGTTTGTGGAGTGGTTGAAAAACGAGTTTTAATGACTCCAAGCTAAGTGTATGTAAACTTCTGACTTCAATTGTAGTTAATGTCCTCATGGTCTCCGGTCCGTGTACTAGAATCAAGCCAAACATTTTGATAAAATTACTTTCAGGTCTCTATTCAATCTGCATTGCGAATGTTCAGCTTTACAGCGTGACTGAAATTTAAAGGTAATGTTCCCACTTTAGCGGAGACTGCATTAACGGTAAACACTGAATATGTCGGCTCAATCTGAAATTACCTTCACATTTCTATTGCGGAATCCGTAACACTTCAGGGTAACAGATTGAATCCTTAACTCAGCATTTTTCATGTTTTTATTTTATTTTCATGAGACATGGCAGACCTATTGAGACTGCCGAAGAATTGTGACACAGACAGTGTATTAAGAACAGAGAGAGAGACATTCTCGAATTCCTTAACGGTGACATAAGGTCATTTTATCTCGTTCTATTATGTTCTATGCTTCCTGTTTATTTCACAGGGTCTTCCCGCTCTACCTGATACTCCCTTTGTGTTGTGTTCTCTACCAACTTTCACCTTGACAGGGCTTGTGTGTCTGTGTATGCGTGTGTGTGCACGCGCATGCATGTGTGTGTGTGTGTGTGTGTGTGTGTGTGTGTGTGTGTGTGTGTGTGTGTGTGTGTGTGTGTGTGTGTGTGTGTGTGTGTGTGTGTGTGTGTGTGTGTGTGTGTGTGTGTGTGTGTGTGTGTGTGTGTGTGTGAGTGAGTGAGTGAGGATGAAGTGAAATTACATTTCAAGTAGTGTGTGGTTCACGCATGCAACACCGGTAGTGCCGTACCCCCCACACACACTATTGACCGGTTTCTATTGATGGAAGTCAATACAGGCGACTAAAAGCCTTTCCGTCAGTGGGGGCAGGGCCTTAACCCTGTCTCTTATATTAGTGAGGTCCAGAAGCCCCCCCCCCCCCCCCCCATTATTTGGCGAACAGCAAAAACAAGCAAACTGAGGTTCATTCACCTCAGTTCGAGCTACAAACACATAGCCTATTAACTATACACTGAGTGTATAACACATTATGAACACCTGCTCTTTCCATGACATAGACATCTGGGTAAATCCAGATGAACGCTATGATCCCTTATTGATGTCACTTGTTAAATCAACTTCAATCAGTCTAGATGAAGGGGAGGAGACAGGTTAAAGAAGGTTTTTCAGCCTTGAGACAATTGAGACATGGATTGCGTATGTGATTTTTCTTTAGGGGGGGTGCAACTCAATATTAGAAAATATTTTGTACACTCAGTATCTAATTGTAATGTTATACAAATGATTCACATCAGCAACAAAATGAACTGTATTGTTTGCATTTTGGTTGCATTTTAATGTAGGCCTATAAGGAAGATGGGGCATGTTGAGATGTTCATATTGAAACATATCTTATTTTTTAAAGTTCCTAACTTGTCTGATTAGATGAGAACAGATTTTCTTTGTGGACCCCACATAGGGCCCCAACCCCAAGTTTGGGAGCCACTGTCCTAACCTCTCTTTTGCTGTCTCCTCTTCTTTCTCCTGCATGCATTGCAGCTTGTCAGCATCGTCTCTTGTTGCCTACGTGAGCCGACTGCGAGCTGGGGTAGTTAATTTCACGTCTCAGGCCCTCGGCCTGTGCCGCGAGAGAGCAGAGTTAGCCGTTTGAGAGAGTTGTAAATGTGCTGCTAAAAAGGCAAATCCGGGAGAATGTTTATGATTCCACTCGTTCGCAAAGAGGCAGGTACGATTAGAACTGTCCGATCAAGAATATAGCCTAAGCGTTCTGAGCTTTGATCAACACTGGGGGCAATATTTAGATGTACATTTTTTTTTTATAATAAAAACATTTTAACCTCATTTTCATTATCTTCATCATAATACCAATGTCTACCATACTGTATGTGAAAACAATATAAAGTTAAAAGGTTATATCAGATGACATCAAAAGTTAAAACATTTTAAAAACAGTGATTTTCAAAAACTATTAGATTTGCAGTGACATGGGGAGCAACTAGAAACTCATTACAGGATTTGAAAATCACTGTTTTTCTAATTTTTTATCTTACCCTGTGATGTCACAGAGAAGCCTTTTTTAGGACCTTATCTTTTTAACCACATACACGCTGTTTTCACATACCTAAACACTGGTTTGGTGCTGGAGTTAACGAATAGGAGGTTGAAAAGTGGCGGAATTCTCTTTAAGGTTGTATGAGTGCGGTAATTTGTGTTTGAGTGAGGTAAAGAGTGTGCAAGTCTCTGGTGTCGCTGTGAATGCTATTGAATGCTAGAATGCCATGAAGGCCTACCTTTAACTTGACAAAAGCCAGACATTCTATTTATTGAACCAACTGCTGTGAAAAGACTACCGGGGAATAGAATCATATTCAATAGACTTCCTGAAATGGGACAAAAGGGACGAGTGTGTTCTAGCCATATAAGGGGGACACAAGAGGGAAGGAGAGGAGTCATCCTAGTAATTCATTAATCATCACACAAATCATTTGACTCAGGAACCAACTACTAACTGGTTCGATTACTCATTTGCTCTGTTGGTGGTCGATAAAGCCTATGCCCCAGTGCCTAATTAATTGAACATTTTGTACTACATGAAGAGATTTATTACACTATTTGGACTTTATGGTGACACTCATCAAATATTAAATTGCTGTTTCATAGGAGTAGTAGTGTCGCTAAATTACCTGAAGTTTTATAGACTGACTGATTTTCTTTATCTCTCTCACACACACGGACACACACACGCTAAATCCAATTAGGTCTCATTGGAATATTGAGTATTTTGGATAAATGTAATGGTTTCACTTAAATGAATAATACATACAGTCAAGATGTCATCGTCTGCTTAATAGGCAAGACCTGTTAAACATGGACATGACATCAGCTCATTAATGACAACAAAGGAGGGGCACTTAGGGTGCATTCGTAAATTCACTCTGGCGATCTATTCCAATTTCAGAGCACAGAATAACTGATGAATTTATGAACGCTCAACACCCGTTGAATATGGCAGGTGTCAGTAAACATTGGCAAAGAAGTGTATTTAAAGTGTTGCCAGCAGCACAGTTAGTCACCAGCGCTCTGGATAACATAAACAGCCTAACCAGCAATATGGTCAGAAGTGTCCTATCATTTATGTCTAGAAGTAGCTTTTATCATTTAACTAGGAACAAATTCATATTTACAATGACAGCCTAGGAACAGTGGGTTAATTGCCTTGTTCAGAGGCAGAACAACAATTTTTAATTTTGTCAGCTCAGGGATTTGATTTAGCAACCTTTTGGTTACTGGCTCAACACTCTAACCACTAGGCTACCTGCCAATCAAATGGTTGACTGCCGTTGTGAGGTCAGAACACTCAGGATGCTCGGATCAACCCAAGTCCTTGGCCAGAGCGTCCAGTGTGCGCTCTGAACACTTCGAGAGCGAAATGCTCTGAATTTACAACGACAATCTCACAACGCTCTGAATTTACGAGAGCTGAGCTCTCTCTGACACTCCAGAATGAATTTACAAACGCACCCTTAGTTATTGGGTGGCAGGTAGCCTAGTGGTTAGAGCGTTGGGCCAGTAACCGAAACGTTGCTAGATCGAATCTCCGAGCTGACAAGGTAAAAATCTGTTGTTCTGCCCCTGAATAAGGCAGTTAACCCACTGTTCCCCGGTAGGCTGTCATCGTAAATAAGAATTTGTTCTTAACTGACTTGCCTAAAAGTGATTAGTCCCTTTAAATCCAGCCTTCAAATGCTTCTTTTGATATCTGATACCACAGGTTTTCTAGAGACAATCATTGGGGAAACTGGGAATGGCATATGGAATACATAGCCTTCCTGCAGTGCCAGATGGACAGTTTTGGGACTCTTCTATTGGTTCCATTGCAAGAGGTAAATTCAATCAAAGTATTTATAATGTTTTCAAATAGTATTTGAACCCATGTATGTGTAGAATCACAGTCAAAATAACCTGTGTTTTTACTTGGAGCAACTTGAAGAGACCCTGGAAGCAGACAAACCTGTCGGAAGACTCATATTGATTATCCAATCAATAAATCATGTGCTCGATGCGATCTAAAAGCCAGGCCATTTCCTCTCTAACAAGGTTGAATGGATTAACAGACAGAGGCTATTATTGTCACCTAATTATATTTAGGAGGTTGTTAATGTGTGGGGAGGCCTACCATCAGGTGGCATTCAGAACAATAATAATATAGGCTACAGTTATTTCTTTAAAGGTACAATTATTGCAATAAAGCAGAGGCGGGGATGGATAAATTAAACCAATATCACATTCATAGACACAGCTAGTCTATATGGACACAAGGGATGACAGTCAATGTAAAGACAATAATACTTACATTGTTTTTACTGATGACCACACAAATAGGCCTATAAACAATGGAGTAGGTTAAGTAAGCCTTATATTTTGGGTTATAATAGGATAAGAGACAGTTGTGATAAGCTCATGAGGCATTTATAAGTTATATTCTTCAAGTTTCAATGGGTGTCATCATGACCATTGAACAGATTCCCAGATCCCAGATTGCACCTTTAAATATATTAAATGGCATAATAGATGGGGAGCTGACAATGTCACGAAAACGATGTGCGCGCTTCCATGGGGCAGAAGTCAGCGTGTTGTTGTGATTCTGGATGACCAGATTGCTAGCAAGAAATAATGACAAGAAACTGCTATGTGGGGAATCGTAGGCTAAATGACTCGTTTCAGCTCGTTTCATCTTGTTTTTGATACCATGTCTTGTTTGGAGGTGTTTTGACTGATTTCATGTCAATGCTGATATGGCTAGAATTCGCTAGCTTGAGAACCAACAACAATGTAACAATGTATTTGAGGCAATAAGTGCTCATTGAGCAAATGTATTTATGTTTTAGCACGTAAATATTGGTGGGGCAACCCCCCCCCAAATGTTTTTTAGATGCATCCCAGCAAAGCCAGTACACAACACTAAACATGAATTGTATTTTTTTCTCCCCAATTTTGTGGAATCCAATTGGTAGTTACAGTCTTGTCTCATCGCTGCAACTCCAGTACGGACTTGGGAGAGGCGAAGGTCGAGTGATGTGCGTCCTCCGAAACACAACCCAACCAAGCCGCACTGCGTCTTGACACAATGCTCACTTTACCGTACACCTGGCTACCGTGTCAGCATGCACTGCGCCCGGCCCACTACAGGAGTCGCTAGTGTGCAATGGGACAAGGTCATCCCTGGCCAAACCCTTCCCTAACCCGAACGACACTGGGCCACTTGTGCGCCGCCCCATGGGTCTCGCGGTCACGAACCCAGAATCTCTAGTGGCACAGCTAGCACTGCGATGCAGTGCCTTAGACCACTGCGCCACTCGGGAGGCCCTAAACAAAACATGAATTGCACTATAACGGCAACAAGCGGTGCCCACAAACATTTAGAGCCTACATAAAGCTATCCCAACAGCAGAGCTTTCATTCCAGCACCATGGAGTGAATCCTTACCACCGCTACACCTGGCTATCAGCGGAGCCATGTCTGGCAGCGAAACAGTTCATTCAGCCTCGTTTACTGCCTTTTTAAAAAACATAGCTGATATGGCTGACCATATCTCCCTGGCATATTACATCATTTATTTAGCAGCATATAAGACATTTTTTGACTTTTGGACCTTGTTGTGTGCGGCGGTCCTTCGTTGGCAAATTTTGTCATCAAAGAAAAATATTTACAATTCCGAGTTGGATGACCATTCAAAACGTATTTTCCCAGTCTGACTTCCCAGTTGCAATGCTTGCAGTTAGCCACAGTCACCGATTCCTTTCAAACAACTCATTGTTGAATTTGCGATTTCCAACTTGTTGTGTGATGTTTATGTCCAATGACCGATGAGCACCGATACGTTTTATTTATATTTTCTCTTTGTTGACAAAGATTAAAAAGGATTTGCCAGTAGACTTGATTCACGATGATGATTGCTAGCTAAGATTGTGAAAGTAAGACGTGGACATGTTCAGTCCAATCAGAGCTACTGTACATATAACGTGATTTGACTTCATTTCTGTGGCCAATGACCTTGAGCCTTCTTGGATGTCTAGCCTTACTTAAGGACAGAAGCTAGGCGATTGCGCAATGTTCCCATGAGTGACACAATACTGAGCCAATCACAGAGCAATGCTCCTATTTTCTGCTGGCCTGCCCTACCACCACAGAAAGCACTGGCTGAAACACCTGCATTTTGGAGCTCCGTTACTCAAGAAAACAAAAAAGAGACCATGGTTGTATGTGGTTTTATTAACTCAATTATATATATATTATTTTTTTTTACATTTTTTGAAAACTGACACGTATTAATGCCAAAATAACATGCAATTTTATTTATTTATTTATATATATTATTATTTTTTTGCTCTGCCCTACCTGCCCTGAATGACGGGTCGCCACTGTGCACACAGGCTCTGTTTGCTGAAATAAATAGGCTAGATGAATAAAATTCTAGGCAAAATTATATCCCAAAAATATATAATTAGAGGTGTCCGGTATGAAATATACTGTAGGTCTATCATTATAGTTTTAATAAAACAATAGGCCTAGTCTTTTGGTTGTGAGACCTTGCGCTCTGCGCTGTAGCCATTACATGCCTGCGAGGCTACTGAGGAAAGGATGCAGCATTCTCACTCACACATCCATCCCCAACAAATGAGGAAACGATCAAATCCCAAGAGGATTTGTCTATAAAGAGCGCGGAACTAGTCTACACACTGGAGATGGGTTCTGGACAGAGGACCGAACGCTCGTTCCTCGTCTCAAATGGAGAGATTATAATATAATTTGGAAACATTTATGTTGACTCTCTAAAACGATTTTGAAAGGTAAGACAGTCTCTAGACAAACGTAATCAACAGTTAAATAATTTAGAAGATTAGGGGGGGGGCTACTCGCTATTGAATGTTCTTTAAAAATATATTAAATTAGGTTTTAATTAGGCTACTGTTTTGTGTCTATATCTCTTTTCAGAAAAAAATACTTTGGTATGTACGGATGCAACATTGTAGAACTGTATAGTAAGTGTACTTTTATATAATTGGTTGGATATCATTCTGTGGGGCACTCTCAAACGTCATGAATTGTCTTGCCTCTGAAATTACACTGACTTTGTCCAGTCCTCCTACATGCCTGGACATGTTTTAGTGAGAAGGCAAGCAGTCTATAACAATACCAATAGTAGGTTTATTTGAGGGTCTGCTCTTCTTATAAACTGTTTATAAACCAGGATTAAAGATGGTTGTTGGTAAATTATTATACAATTTGCGCATATATTTCTAACATTAAAACACATTTGTACATTATAAATAGGACCTGTACAACAGGCTTTATATAATTAAGTGGTTAATAAATTATGTCATAATGTGTATAAGTAGTTTATAAAGATAATTCATTTATTTCTGTTGTCATTTGTCATAAACCAGTCATATGGGCTTTTTACTGGAACTCTCCTTGTCAGAGGTCAGCCTACTATAAAGGAAGTCGATAAAAACACCGTTCACTAACGGGTTTCTCCATTAGGCTACAGCACCAGTTTGTCATGACTCACCAGTGATTATGGTAATGAACGCTTTAGTGTTGTTTTTTGGGAACTGTATTTTCATATAGATAGGGCTGACATAGGACTTGTGAAGAGCAGATTTAACCTCTACGGGATGGTTGAGCTAACGTGCGCAAAGTGATTAGCGTGATGTTGTAAGTAACAAGAATGTTTCCCTGGACATAGACATGTCTTATATGGGCAGAAAGCTTAAATTCTTGTTAATCTAACTGCACTTTCCAATTTACAGTATTACAGTGAAAAAATACCATGCTATTGTTTGAGGAGAGTGCACAACAACAAAAAACGTATATTTTTATTTAACTAGGCAAGTCAGTTAAGAACAAATTCTTATTTACAATGATGCCTAGGAACAGTGGGTTAACTGCCTTGTTCAGGGGCAGAACGACAGATTTTTTTACCTTGGGGATTCGATCTAGCAACCTTTTGGTTACTAGCCCAACACTAACCACTAGGCTACCAGCCACCCCAGTTATCATGCCAACTGGTTTGATACATTCACCTCTAAAGGTAAATAATGTACTTACTACATTCAGTAATCTTGCTCTGATTTGTCATCCTGGGGGTCCCAGAGATAAAATGTAGCATAGTTTTGTTTGATAAAAATATTTTTTTATATTCAAATGTTGTAACTGAGTTCTGGGTTCTACCTGCCGCCACGGCCCCCCCCCCCCCCCATCTAGATGTGTCTTTTCTGTAGGGAAGCACATTTTCCATCATTTATGACATTCCTGGGAGTGTGTAAACTTAAATGTTTTATTACCATATATATTGTGTATGTTCTCTATAGTTATGTACTTGAAAATGTACCAACATTTTGAACAGTAATGCAATGGTTCATTGGATCAGTCTAAAACTTTGCACATACACTGCTGTCATCTAGTGGCCAAAATCTAAATTGCGCTTAGACTCTGAAGTGATATAATGGCCTTGCTCTTGTATTTCAAAGATTATGACTTTTAGATTTCTTTGAAAAAGCATGTTTTTTTCTTTGTATTATCTTTCACCAGATCTAATGTGTTATATTCTCCTACATTAATTTCACATTTCCACAAACTTGAAAGTGTTTCCTTTCAAATGGTATCTTGAATATGCATATCCTTGCTTCAGGTCATGAGCTACAGGCAGTGAGATTTGGGTATGTCATTTTAGGCGAAAATTGAAAAAAAGGGTCCGATACAAGGTTTTAACAACCTCTGCATTATTAGGACAGTTCTTTGTGAGAAGGTGCTAACAATGGAAGTTGTTAACCCATGTTCACAGTTAGCCATTGCTATGTAAATGAAAGCTGAAAAGTACCAGTGGCCTGGGCTTGGTCCCAAGTTAGAGCAGGTCATCCGGAGCCATCGCCCAGTGAGACACAGGTTCTGGACCTGTGTAGATGGAAACAGAAAAGTCTGAGCTTTTTGGGTAAAACACTGGGCTAAGTTCTCAATGGAAATACACCATTACAGTATTAGCCCACTGGGCAAAAACTGATTGAATCAACTTTGTTTCCATGTCATTTAAACAAAAAAGTTATATGTGATGATGTTGAATCAACATGGAAAACTGATTGGATTTTCAAAAAGTCATCAACATAAGGGAATTTAGTCTTCTTTTAACCCAACTTTTAACCTAAATCCAATGAAAAGGTGACATATTTAGTTGATTTTGTGTTGAATTCACGTTTGTTGACAACTCAACCAAAATTAAATCAAAACTAGATGATTAAATTACATCTGTGCCCAGTGGGAGCCTAGTATTAGCCTATTAGTATTAGCCTACCTGTGTGGAATCTGAGCTTTGCCTCTCTAAACTAACATGATATGCCATCTACTCGTACTATTTGAAATTTTATTTCAAAGCTTTTGTTGATAACAATCCCATTGATTTATCTGTGATCGTTACTTAATCCAAATATTTACTTGTTCATCTCTGTCCATTGATGTAGCACAGAGCTGTATGAAGAGGAGGGAGGACCATGTCTGAGAAGAAATCCTGGAGTTCAGACACCCGTCCCAAATGTGGCATCCGCAGCTGGAGTGCAGACAGCTACGTGTGGAGCAGCAAGAAACGCTCCCGGAGTTCCCGGAACAACCCCGGCCTTTGGGGTCCGGAGGGGGAGGGGCCGATGGATGAGCAGGGGGTGCGTTCCACCTCGTGTCCATGGCAACGGCGAGAGAGGAAGTGTAGCTGCACCGTCTTGGGGGAAATCGACACGGACGTCCCTGTCGAAAAGCTCTTTCTCGACGCTCCTCCGGCAGAAGTTCCAGGATGCGGTGGTCAGTGTTTCCCTATCCGCAACGGCCACCGTCACCACCACGGCCACCCAACAGGGGCTCCAGGGGGGCTTTCTCCGTGCTCCTCTGGTCCAAGCGCAAGATCCACGTCTCGGAGCTCATGCAAGACAAGTGTCCCTTCTCACCCAGTCTGAGCTGGCCACTGCTGGCACCTGATCAAGAAGCACGCCATCCACCCAGCACCATTGTGGGCCTAGAGAGTGCCCAAGCTGCTCAGGCTTCCAGGCTGCCAGCAAAGAACAATTCCCTTCCACGTCCTCGTCTCCGCCTTCGACGCCTCTTTCCTGCGAGGGCATCTGCTCAAGTAGGCCCTGAGCCTTGAGGACTGGGAGCCGTCCTGTCCACAAGGTGGAGCAGCCCATGGTGACAGCAATACCGACTACATCCTTGTCCCGGACCTCCTCAGATCAACAAACACCGTGTTACTGGGGCGTGCTTGACCGCTTCGAAGCCGAGGAGCTCCTGGAGGGCCAGCCAGAGGGACTTTCTCTGCGCGACTCGGCCCAGGACGAATTCCTCTTCTCAGTCAGCTTCCGCCGCTACAGCCGCTCCCTCCATGCACGCATTGAGCAGAACGGCAAGCGCTTCAGCTTCGACGGACGCGACCCGTGCATGTACCGGGACCCAAGTGTCACGGGCCTGCTCCGGCACTACAGCGACCCGGCCACATGCCTTTTCTTCGAGCCCTCTCTTCTCTCCCCTGCCCCGGACTTTCCCCTTCACCCTGCAGCACCTGTGCCGCGCTGGATCTGTAGCTGCACTACGTACAAGGGCATTGAGTCCTTCCACTGCCCTATCAGCTCAGGTACTATCTTAGACAGTACCACTACAAGTGCAATGGGCTTGTGCAGTATAGAACAATTATAATTGCTGACTATCATTATTGTCCAAGGGTTACTACTCTTCCATATTGACAATGATTTATCCGTTTTCAGAGACTTGTGAAGATCCTGACTGCAATGGGTGCTTTGTAGACTTTTTAATTTCCTTGTGGAAAGTTTAATCGGACACACAAGAGACTTGAATGGGTGGGGGAGAGTGAGATGAATTTGAATGAATGTCACAGTGAATGATTGCATTATTACAGAAGGCTACTGAGGAAGTGCGCATCTTGTTTAAAAACATGCTCATCTGGACAAATGTAACGTCTAATACAATATCATTGCCTCCTCTATTGCCTCTTACAGTAACTAAATGAGCGATAACACTCAGAAACACTTTTAGTATGTTTCAACCCCGGCCTTTGGGGTCCGGAGGGGGAGGGGCCGATGGATGAGCAGGGGGTGCGTTCCACCTCGTGTCCATGGCAACGGCGAGAGAGGAAGTGTAGCTGCACCGTCTTGGGGGAAATCGACACGGACGTCCCCTGTCGAAAAGCTCTTTCTCGACGCTCCCTCCGGCAGAAGTTCCAGGATGCGGTGGGTCAGTGTTWCCCTATCCGCAACGGCCACCGTCACCACCACGGCCACCCAACAGGGGCCTCCAGGGGGGCTTTCTCCGTGCTCCTCTGGTCCAAGCGCAAGATCCACGTCTCGGAGCTCATGCAAGACAAGTGTCCCTTCTCACCCAAGTCTGAGCTGGCCCACTGCTGGCACCTGATCAAGAAGCACGCCATCCACCCCAGCACCATTGTGGGCCTAGAGAGTGCCCAAGCTGCTCAGGCTTCCCAGGCTGCCAGCAAAGAACAATTCCCTTCCACGTCCTCGTCTCCGCCTTCGACGCCTCTTTCCTGCGAGGGCATCTGCTCAAGTAGGCCCCTGAGCCTTGAGGACTGGGAGCCGTCCTGTCCACAAGGTGGAGCAGCCCATGGTGACAGCCATACCGACTACATCCTTGTCCCGGACCTCCTCCAGATCAACAACAGCCCGTGTTACTGGGGCGTGCTTGACCGCTTCGAAGCCGAGGAGCTCCTGGAGGGCCAGCCAGAGGGCACCTTCCTCCTGCGCGACTCGGCCCAGGACGAATTCCTCTTCTCAGTCAGCTTCCGCCGCTACAGCCGCTCCCMCCATGCACGCATTGAGCAGAACGGCAAGCGCTTCAGCTTCGACGGACGCGACCCGTGCATGTACCGGGACCCAAGTGTCACGGGCCTGCTCCGGCACTACAGCGACCCGGCCACATGCCTTTTCTTCGAGCCCCTCCTTGCTCTCCCCCTGCCCCGGACTTTCCCCTTCACCCTGCAGCACCTGTGCCGRGCRGTGATCTGTAGCTGCACTACGTACCAGGGCATTGAGATCCTTCCACTGCCCTATCAGCTCAGGTACTATCTTAGACAGTACCACTACAAGTGCAATGGGGCTTGTGCAGTATAGAACAATTATAATTGCTGACTATCATTATTGTCCCAAGGGTTACTACTCTTCCATATTGACAATGATTTATCKGTTTTCAGAGACTTGTGAAGATCCTGACTGCAATGGGTGCTTTGTAGACTTTTTWATTTCCTTGTGGGAAAGTTTAATCGGACACACAAGAGACTTGAATGGGTGGGGGAGAGTGAGATGATTTGAATGAATGTCACAGTGAATGATTGCATTATTACAGAAGCTATGAGGAAGTGCGCATCTTGTTTAAAAACGATCTCATCTGGACAAATGTAACGTCTCAATACAATAATCATTGCCTCCTCTATTGCCTTCTTACAGTAACTAAATGAGCGATAACACTCAGAAACACTTTTAGTATGTACATTTACACATTTAATGCAATATGTGAGGACAGTTTAAAAGTGGTTACATGGCCCTCCAACACATAGTCCTTGTTTTTATACAGAACTTTTTGGGATTTTCATTTAATGCAATATGTGAGGACAGTTTAAAAGTGGTTACATGGCCCTCCAACACATAGTCCTTGTTTTTATACAGAACTTTTTGGGATTTTCATTCTCGTAACTAGAGGATGCAGAGGGCTGCAGTCTTATCTGAGGCCACAAGATGGCAATATAAATGCACTATTCACACTAATGGTATGTTTACAGATGCATTACAAGTGGGTTTGTCTTGGTTGCCACAACATTTCAAGTTTTTTTTCAGTCCCAGAAAAGTACATACAGTGCCTTCAGAAAGTATTCATACCCCTTGACTTTTTCTGCATTTTGTTGTGTTACAAAGTGGGATTAAAATGGATTTAATTCTAATTTATTTGTCAATGATCTACCCGAAATAATCTGTAATGTCAAAGTGGAAGAGAAATTATATATATTACCGTTCAAAAGTTTGGGGTCACTTAGAAATGTCCTTGTTTTTGAAAGAAAAGCCTTTTTTTTGTCCATTAAAATAACATCAAATTGATCAGAAATACAGTGTAGACACTTAATGTTGTAAATGACTATTGTAGCTGGAAACAGCTGATTTTTAATGGAATATCTACATAGGCGTACAGAGGCCCATCATCAGCAACCATCACTCCTGTGTTCCAATGGTACATTGTGTTAGCTAATCCAAGTTTATAATTTTAAAAGGCTAATAGATCATTAGAAAACACTTTTGCAATTATGTTAGCACAGCTGAAAACTGTTGTTCTGATTAAAGAAGCAATAAAACTGGCCTTCTTTAGACTAGTTGAGTATGTGGAGCATCAGCATTTGTGGGTTCGATTACAAGCTCAAAATGGCTAGAAACAAATAACTTTCTTCTGAAACTCGTCAGTCTAATCTTGTTCTGAGAAATGAAGGCTATTCTTCAACTGGCAGCTTCATTATAGTACCAGCAAAACACCAGTCTCAACGTCAACAGTGAAGAGGCGACTCCGGGATGCTGGCCTTTTAGGCAGAGTTGCAAAGAAAAAGCCATATCTCAGACTGGCCAATAAAGATTAAGATTGGCAAAAGATTACAGACACTGGACAGAGGAAGATTGGAAAAAAAGTGTTATGGACAGACAAATCTACGTTTGAGGTGTTTAGATCACAAAGAAGAACATTTGTGAGAAGCAGAGAAAATAAAAAGATGCTGGAGGAGTGCTTGACGCCATCTGTCAAGCATGGTGGAGGCAATGTGATGGTCTGGGGATGCTTTGATGGTGGTAAAGTGGGAGATTTGTACTCGAAGAAGGAAAGCTATCACTCCATTTTGCAACGCCATGCCATACCCTGTGGACGGCGCTTAACTGGAGCCAATTTCCTCCTACAACAGGACAATGACCCAAAGCACAGCTCCAAACGATGCAATGACTATTTAGGGAAGAAGCAGTCAGCTGGTATTCTGTCTATAATGGAGTGGCCAGCACAGTCACCGGATCTCAACCCTATTGAGCTGTTATGGGAGCAGCTTGACCGTGTGGTACGTAAGAAGTGCCCATCAAGCCAATCCAATTTGTGGGAGGTGCTTC
Source organism: Salvelinus sp. IW2-2015 (assembly GCF_002910315.2). Classification (NCBI taxonomy): domain Eukaryota; kingdom Metazoa; phylum Chordata; class Actinopteri; order Salmoniformes; family Salmonidae; genus Salvelinus; species Salvelinus sp. IW2-2015. The sequence continues at coordinate 3,406 of NW_019942555.1, read as the reverse complement.
AGGAAGCATGGGGTGAAATCTCTTCAGATTACCTCAACAAATTGACTACTAGAATGCCAAAGGTCTGCAAGGCTGTAATTGCTGCAAATGGAGGATTCTTTGACGAAAGCAGTTTGAAGAACACAATTATTATTTCAATTAAAAATCATTATTTATAACCTTGTCAACATCTTCACAAAATGTCCTATTCATTTTGCAACTCATTTCATGTATGTTTTCATGGAAAACAAGGACATTTCTAAGTGACGTCAAACTTTTGAACGGTTGTGTATATATATTTATATTAATGGACAATAAAACACTATATCTTGATTAGATAAGTATTCACCCTCTGAGCCAATATATGTTAGAATCACCTTTGGCAGCGATTACAGCTGTGTCTTTCTGGGTAAGTCTCTAAGAGCTTTGAACACCTTGATTGTACAATATTTGCTAATTAACCTTTAAAACATTCGTCAAGCTCTGTCAAGTAGGTTGTTGATCATTGCTAGATGGACATTTTCAAGTCTTGCCATAGATTTCCAAGCCAATTTAGGTCAAAACTGTAATTAGGCTACTCAGAAGCAACTCCAGTGTATAGCCTTGTGTTTTAGGTTATTGTCCTGCTGAAAGTTGAATTTGTCTCCCAGTGTCTGTTGGAAAGCAGACTGAACCAGGATTTCTTCTAGCCACTACACAACACAACACTAAACAAAACAATACATTTTTTTATTTACATTTTGTCCCCCCAATTTCGTGGTATCCAATTGGTAGTGACAGTCTTGTCTCATCGCTTCAACTCCTGCACGGACTCGGGAGAGGCGAAGGCCGAGAGCCGTGCGTCCTACGAAACACAACCCAACCAAGCCGCACTGCTTCTTGACACAATGCCCACTTAACCCGGAAGCCAGCCGCACCAATGGGTCGGAGGAAACTCTGTATACCTGGCAACCGTGTCAGCGTGCACTGCGCCCGGGCCACCACAAGAGTCGCTAGTGCACGATGGGACAATGACATCCCTGCAGGCCAAACCCTCCCCTAACCTGGACGACGCTGGGCCAATTGTGCGCCTCCCCATGTGTCTCCTGGTTGCGGCTGGCTGCGACAGAGCCTGGACTCAAACCCAGAATCTGTAGTGGCACAGCTAGCACTGTGATGCAGTGCCTTAGACCACTGCGCCACTCGGGAGGCCCTTAAATGTATTTTTATCCTAAAAAACTCTGCTAGTCCTTGCCGATGACAAGCATGCCCTTAACATGATGCAGCCACCACCATTCTTGAAATATGAAGAGTGGTATGCAGTGATGTTTTGTGTTAGATTTGCTCCAAACGTAATGCTTTGTATTCTTGACAAAAAGTGTATTTCTTTGCCGAATGTTTTGCTGTTTTACTTTAGTGCCTTATTGTAAACAGGATGCATGTTTTGGAATATTTTTTTTCTGTACAGGCTTCCTTCTTTTCACGCTGTCATTTATGTTAGTATTGTGGAGTAACTTTAATGTTGTTGATCCATCCTCAGTTATCTCCTACCACAGCCATTCAACTCTGTAACTGTTTTAAAGTCACCATTGGCCTCATGGTGAAATCCCTGAGGGGTTGACTTTCTCTCCAGCAACTGAGTTAGAAAGGACACCTGTATCTTTGGATGGTGTATTGATACACCATCCAATGTGTAATTAATAACTTCACCATGCTCAAAGGGATATTCAATGTCTACTTTTTAAACAGGATCGGTGCCCCCCCAATGGGACGGTTAAGCTAACGTAGGCTAATGTGATTACTATGAGGTTGTACATAACATGAAAAATTCCTAGGACATAGACATATCTGAAATGGGAAGAAATCTTAAATTCATGTTAATCTAACTGCACTGTCCAATTTACAGTAGCAATTACAGTGAAATAATATCATGCTATTGTTTGAGGAGAGTGCACAATTATGAACTTGAAAATGTATTAATAAACCATTAAGGCACATTTGGGCAGTCTTGATACAATATTTTGTACATATATGCAATGGTTCATTGGATCAGTCTAAAACGTTGCACATACACTCCTGCTATCTAGTGGCCAAAATCTAAATTGTGCTCGGGCTGGAATACTACATTATGGCCTTTCTCTTGCATTTCAAAGATGATGCTCCAAAAAAAGCATGTTTTTTCTTTGTATTATCTTTTACCATATCTAATGTGTTATATTCTCCTACATTCATTTCACATTTCCACAAACTTCAAAGTGTTTCCTTTCAAATGGTATGGTATTAAGAATATGGCATATCCTTTGCTTCACGTCCTGACCTACGGGCAGTTAGATTTGGGGTTAGTCTTTTAGGCAAAAAACTAAAAAAAAAAGTGGCAGATCCATTTACCAATAGGGCCCTTCTTTGCGAGGCATTGGAAACCTCCTGGTTCCTTTGTGGTGAATCTGTGTGTTGAAATTTGCTACTCGACTGAAATTTTCATGTGTTAGGGTACAGAAGATAATGTCAATAATGTTCTGTACCACTGTTTTGTTGCTGCTATTTCATGTTGTGTTGCTACCCGATGTTGTTGTCATGTTGTGTTTGCTAACCTGGCTGTGTTGTCATGTGTTCTGCCTTGCTATGTTGTTGTCTTAGGCGTCTCTCTTATGTAGTGTTGTGTTGTCTCTCTTTTATGATGTTGTGTTTTGTCTATAATTAATATGTACATTATATTTACATTTTTATCCCAGCCCCCGTCCCGCAGGAGGTCTTTGTGGCCTTTTGGTAGGCCTGTCATTGGTAAATAAGAATTTGTCCTTAACTGTGACTTGTCTAGTTAAACAAAAGGTTTAAAAGAATTATATAATAATTAGTACTCATTAAAAATTTGTTAACACTATATTGGCACAACAGAATCATGTCAACTTACTTATTGCTGACTTTTTACTCCAAAACTTATTTAGACTTTACCATAACAAAAGGGTTGAATACTTATTGACTCAAGAATTTGGAGCCTTTTTATTTAAAAAAAACATAATTCCACTTGACATTTGTGGGTATGTGTGTAGATAGTGGCTAACAAATCTCAAGATAACCCTTCAAATTCAGGCTGTAACTCAACCCAAAATGGTGGAAAAGTCAAGGGGTATGAATTACTTTCTAAAGGCACTGTAAAATGAATAGTGTTTCATGTTAGCACTTTCTAGAGAGGGCCAGATACCTCATTAATTCTGATAATATTGAATTATGGTCTTCTTATTATCCTCAAATGCTCAAAATTCTCAACCACCCAACAACCTTTTAATTAACATTCATTCAATTTCCTACATGGATACTATAGGCTACTTCAAATAACCAATAAATGGCTCACATTGTCATACCTCTTTTCTAGTGACGATGATTTCCAATGCAGAACAATGGGTCAAGAAATTATATAATATTCTTATTTTTCGACTGATCTCTTTCG